>NC_071669.1:2523214-2824642 GCF_028554725.1 Zeugodacus cucurbitae
ATCGTTTTGAAATTTTGAACAAATATTCTACATACATATAGCTCTCGAATGACGTCGAGTTTTTCCAAAAATTTTAATTACTGACAATTTTACAATAACAAATAGGTCGATTTTCTCGCCTAAAATCGTCATTTTGGCTTGAAAATGGTACCAAAAATTTAAAAATTGAAAGATTAAAAAAAAACTCGACGTCAATTGAAAGATAAACTAATAAACTAAAGAAAGCATTTTAATTTTTTGGTTTCGGATGATCCAGTGATGCTGTAGACTGGTCACCGCACAAACACTTTTTTTCGAGGTGCCTACAGAGATCGACGATAAATCCGTTATTCCTCGCTATTTTTCGATATATATATTTTTTTTTTAAGTATCCTTCAAATATTGTACTTTCATATAATAATAAGTAAAATAAACCTACAGCAATAATTTTTTCTAGAAAAATTCATGAAAAAAGGTCTTTTTTCGACGAAACAAACCTTACCTTTTAATTTTAATTTTAATTTTAGTTTTAGTTATAATTTTAATTTTAATTTTAATTTTAATTTTAATTTTAATTTTAATTTTAATTTTAATTTTAATTTTAATTTTAATTTTAATTTTAATTTTAATTTTAATTTTAATTTTAATTTTAATTTTAATTTTAATTTTAATTTTAATTTTAATTTTAATTTTAATTTTAATTTTAATTTTAATTTTAATTTTAATTTTAATTTTAATTTTAATTTTAATTTTAGTTTCAATTTTAATTTTAATTTTGATTTTGATTTTGATTTTGATTTTGATTTTGATTTTAATTTTAATTTTAATTTTAATTTAATTTTCATTTTCATTTTCATTTTCATTTTCATTTTAATTTTAATTTTAATTTTAATTTTAATTTGGTATTTATTATTATTATTATTCTATTTTAAATATTTTATTTTATTTTTTATTTTATTTTATTTTATTTTATTTTATTTTATTTTATTTTATTTTATTTTATTTTATTTTATTTTATTTTATTTTATTTTATTTTATTTTATTTTATTTTATTTTATTTTATTTTATTTTATTTTATTTTATTTTATTTTATTTTATTTTTTATTTTATTTTATTTTATTTTATTTTATTTTATTTTATTTTATTTTATTTTATTTTATTTTATGTTATTTTATTTTATTTTATTTTATTTTATTTTATTTTATTTTATTTTGTTTATAGTTGAAAGTGAAATTTGTTAGGCATTACTTTCGAAATTAAATGCAAGTGACTTCTTTTATCTCGCCGAGTTATTTGCTAAACTTTGATTTTACTTTATCGCACTTCGATGTTATTCTTTTACAAAAAAGTTCACAATTTTTATTTCTAAGAAGCACTTTGCTGCGCTGTTCCGAAGCAAAGTTTTACGATCTTGCGCTGAAAGCAACACAAGCACAGCGTAGTGAGGGAACGGAGGGAAGATAGGAAAAGAAAATATGAAAGTTGCTTGGCTCTTAGCGATTTTCAAAGCAAATAAGCAACGTAGTGGGGAAAATAATGTCTAAGTACATGCTAATGGTTCTACGAATATGTGAAGATACTCGTTATGTATAAAGCATATATGTACATATGTACACATGTATAAAGTATAAAGTATGTTAAGTAAAAGAAATATTTTTCTATAAAGATGTGAATAATTGTTTACATTTTTGCTAAAACACATAAGTGACAGCGCGTGAGTGCAAATATTTTATTAATATAATATATGAATGTATGTATGTATGACACAGTGGATATGAACATGCTTCCTCGAACGAAGACAAAGTAGAAATATATACTTATATTGTTGTGTTTGCATCACCATGTGGGTGTGTCTTGCGTCTTCACTTAGCGATAACGTCTTTTAATGCATATACATATAGAGTACGTAAGCGAAATATATACAGACATCTTCGCAGCTGTACTTATTGCTTTTGCTTGTATCTGCACTTCTTTGTTTGCATATTTGCAATGGCTAAGTGCCGTTTTAACTTAATTTCCTCGACACTTTGCTCAACAATCGCTGTCAACATTTCGCAATAATGTTAAAAGTGTCAACATATTTGATGTTAAAAGAAAAACACAAAACACCAGAAACACAAAAACACAAATAAAAACAATAACAACATTTACATGCAATGAAAATAAACTTACATAAATAAATTGAAGTTTTAAGTAAAGAAACGACTTGGCGCAAAGTGCTTAAGTAATACTTTTGGTGGCTTTTTTTTCCCTGCCTCCTTGTTATTTAAGATTGTTTTGTACAACCTGCGTTGAAGGAAGACTTTTATTTGCGGTGCTTGAATGGTGTGATTATGATATAATAATGGAAACCCGCACTAAAGTATATAATAAATTCAAATTGTACCGTGGGCGTGGCACCCTCTACTTTTGGACCAGAAATTATAACTCAGGCACTACTCGACTAGTTTTAATCAAATATTTTGCAACATAGTACCTTGACATCCCGATGTTATATCCCGAAATCAGTTCACAACCACACCTACCTAGTTTTGGATTTACAATATATTAGGTTGCCAAATATCTCCCATCCGCTTTTTTACTCCTTATTCAATGCTTTAGAATAAGTGTTACAGTGATCTAATGTAGTCCAAATATGCGCTTTTTCGTTCGATAATATGTTTCCATCTAGACGGCAACTTCATAATACCCCCCTCGTAGAGGCCCCCTCCTTATTTGCGAAGAACTCGGACAGCCACTTTTCACAAGCCTCTTTTGAGTTCAACTTTACACCACCAAGGGCTTTCGCCATGGACAGGGACAGGTGGTAATCACTCGGCGCTATATCCGGCCTTTATGGTGGATGCGATAAAAGCTCCCATCCGAGCTCCCGTAGCTTCTGACGACTCATCAACGAAGTGTGCGGTCTGGCGTTGTCCTTATGGAACACTACACCCTTCCTGTTGGCCAATTCTGGAGGCTTCTGGTCGATCGCCTGATTCAAGCGATCCAGTTGTTCGCAATAGATGGTAGAACTAAACGTCTGGCCATCTGGGAGCAGCTCATAGTGGATGATTCCCTTCCAATCCCACCAAACACATCGCAAAATGGCCTGGGCGATGTCACGAGATGCCACTAGTCGGTCTAACTCGATATTTTACATGATTTGATTGGTATTCGTCGTCACAGGTCTTCCGCCGGTTGGCTTATCCATGGTGTTGTTGTCGGAAGGTTTCTCGCGCGGATTTACCTATGCAAAAAATTTAGAAATCCGTCCACAACTTTTCAAGGCCCCAGATAGCGAACATGTGGATAAAAAATATCGGTAAATCTCTCAGACATTTTATAGAAATCTTTTTTATCCAATAAAGTAACTGGGTAAATTCGGGACATTACTTCCGCTAGTAAGGGTATATCCTTGGATATTTTGTAACTTCATTGCAAATATCAGTGGAATCGGTCCAGGAATGATCCGTAGTCCCCATATAATATACGAGTATATAATGATTCCAGTTATTTTAACGTTTTTTATGCCGACTATATGATTGGGATCTCATAAAAATTTATCGAAACAAGTTCTTGAGTATAGACCCTACCATAAACAACACGCGGTGTTCCCAAGCAGCCCCTATCTAAGTACTAACCGCGCCCAACGCTGCTTAATTTCGGTGATCGGACGAGAACCGATGTATTCTGTGTGGTATGGTCATTGGCACATGGATTTCCTAGAGTTCGTTATATGAGTAAACTACGTTTTTACGCAAGTGAGATTGGGACTATAGCTGGAGTCATATTTGCACGCTCTGGCCCGGAGTCATATTTGCACGCTCTCTCGCGCTAGATCATGATCTAGTCTCCATACACCTTACCCCTTGCTTTCATATTTATTAATAATCATTAAGGTGTGCTTAATCTATCTATCTATAGATCCTTAGTTTACGTTTTAATAAAATTCTGAAAAAAGCAATTGCTTTTGTGAATCGCAGCAAATATAATATTAAATTACTTTCCATACAATAACAAACCTCGAACCACTTTAATCCCCTGCACAAACTATATGAAACCATTAGTTTAACTAAACTTTCCAAATATGCGCCCATAAATATCGATTATTTTCCCGGATGTGGTGCGCACGAACGCGGTTCAATGCCTTGCTTTATGCGATATTTATGAATACGAGTACACTCGCAATGCATTCGAAATAGACAATCGTATAAATGGCATGCTGTTAAAATAGCGATTCAAACTCAATACAAAGGAAAAATTAAATCGAAATGATTTTCATAAATTTAATAAATATCGATTTAAAATTTAATGGCATAAAAAGTTCGAAAGTAAAATGGCCAATAAAATAACTCTTCCCTAACTGGATGGCAACATTAAAATAAACTGAATCATACGTCACAAAATAAACAAAAAATAAAAGTAAAAGCAACAAAAACAAGAATAAAAACAACAAAATGCAGAGCAAACTAAACACAGCGCCGCGGAAGAGCCGGGAAAAACGCTGCGAAAGGCACACAAACGCATTTCAAAGTGGAACAACTGTTTTTATTGATGAGCTTATAAAATTTTATGTGTGCCATTTATGGCGCTGAGCACCGTCGTGCGAGCGCAAAGCGAAAAAAGCAGAAAAATGGCAATGAGGAAAATCCAACAGAATCACTGCGAGGCAAAAAGAAAGCTGCCGAATCAACACCGAGAGATAGTCAAGCTGCAAATATCGGCGAGGAAATTGTGTAAAATATTCGAGGAAAATGCGCCCAACCAAGCGACGCAGCGCAGCGTCACACAGCAACAGCTGAAAGCAGCTGCAACATTTAATGGCCTGACGAAGACTATTATTACAGTGAAGCAAAAATAATAAACAGTATGGCAGTATTGGCGCACAGCGACCATGCGCCCGCAGCATACACCGGTCGGTCGGTTGGTGGGCTGCAGAGCGCATTGCAATAATAATTTTTATTGCAACTTTTTTTACGATGCGGATGGCAACAACGTTTGAGCGCTTGACGACAGCTGCTTCCGGCACACAGACGTCAATGCGGGCCGCTGCTACGCGGGATAAAGCCGTTGTGTGCGGGCGGGAGGCAATCGGGAAATCGGATGTGAACTCGCGCGCTCACATACAGCTGTGGCGAAGTGTTTATGCTGCGCGAACAGCAACAGCACCACCACCGACGCTGGTGTTGACATTAGCGAATATAGAAATACTCATATCAATAAATGTCTGCCGTACAACATTTGCGCCGTTTGATGTTGCCGCTCGGTTGCCGCTCGGTTGCCGCTCGGTTGCCGGCGCATATTGTAAATTGTCAGTGAATGCTATGCTGCTGCTCGGCTGGGCAATCAAAATTGCACCTAAAACTAATAAAAATCATAAAATGTTACGACAATAACGAACGGTGCACCGTGTAATGAAAATAAAAATACGCATGATAACGGTGATTGATACGCTCACTTGCAGCGGAACAGGCAACAACAACAACAGTGAAGCTGCTAATGATTGACAACAAATGTTGCCGTTTGTCGTTGATGTTGATTACGAGTTGACTTTGAGTTTGACGAAATGCTACACTGGAAAAACGGCAGTTGAATCAAGAATAACAGAAAATATTTCTAAAGTCGAAAACAAATATTTCTAATATTCTCTAAAAATTCGAAATATTGAGAAAAAAATTTAAATTTGTTTCTTTATTCTGAACTTAAGCTAAATAGTCCAGTTTTCCGTTATTCAATCTATATGCTTTCGTATGATGTTTAAATTAGCCCATTTGAGCAGTGTTCGAGAATTTTTCATCTAAATTACTTTAGTTCATGACTGAGTTTAATTGGTAATATAATAGTATCCCATATGGTCTAGTGGCTAGGATATCTGGCTTTCACCCAGAAGGCCCGGGTTCGATTCCCGGTATGGGAAGTAATTTTTTTGGGACCTCTAACTTTTAAATTTGACTTTTCGTGAGAAAATATATAATATTGAGTAGTTGAAAGTATGCTGAGTATTATTCGGAAGTATTATTAAATTCTTAAGCCACGGTATGATAAATCCAAAGATGTTTACCAACAGATCTATATCAGTGTCCCATATGGTCTAGTGGCTAGGATATCTGGCTTTCACCCAGAAGGCCCGGGTTCGATTCCCGGTATGGGAAGTATTTTTTTATAACATTTTTTTTATATTTAAAAATAATATTTTTTATAAAAAAATTAAATTTTAAAATTCCGAAAATTATTTATTAATAAAAAATTAATTAAAATAAATAAATTAATTAAAATAAATTAAATTTTTTTTCTAAATGTGCTACTCGAATTGAGTCATATACATATTTGAAAAAAATATTTAAAATTCAAATTCAATCAAATCTAAACGAAATGCATAATAAATAACTTATACGTAAATCACCGAAACTCTATATAATACATATTGGCAATAAAATACAGACTGTCATGCAAAACAGCAAATATGATTGTCTTAATAAAAATCAGTGATTTTTCGTATAGGAAAAATTCAGCCATCAAAACTGTAAAAATCAAAGCGTTACATTACGTAAAGACACTACATATACATATATATTTACTTAACGTTAACACAAATGTACATATACATAAAAACATATATACATATAAATATGTATCTACGCACAGTAGCTGACGTTACGTATACGCCCGAGTGCATACTTAGCGGCAGCGCCATATAAATATAAATCGCCTTAATAATGCCAGCAACAACAATAACAACAACAGTATGTGCGTGAAAAGTTCAATAGCCTGCAATGTGTTTAAGCAAAAGTCGAAAATATTACAACCAACAATAGAAACAACAACTACATGCAGAGGCAAAACGGAGAAAACATAAAGCAGAGAAATGGACCAACGAAAATATACAAAAATAAATTTACTTATATATTTTTATGTGTTTATATGTATGTTACAACGTATGTATAAGCATAACTGATCGCTAAGCAACAACAATATCTTCTTGTAACAACACATTTAGGCTTTATAGCGCTATAAAGCAGTGTACTTAAGCGTGTATATAGACTGTTCAAAAAGGTGTGAGCAGAAATATTGAATAAATAATTATAAAATACTTCAAGATAAGTTTTTTTTTGCACACAACTTCAACTAAAATTGAATTTATAATTAAAAAATAAAATAACATAAAACCCTTACGCTGTCTAGAGGCTGTGTTAATATTGAAATTTTGTAAATTTCAGTATATAACACTTGCTTATGGCTTATAAATCTGTATTTACATGTATCCAATTGTATAAAACCATTTATATGTCTCGCCATTGCAGTTAGCGCCAGCAAATGCACCGTAAGGGCACACAAACCAGTTATGCAAACACATAAAGAGTTGTTAAAAACAAAAACAACAACAATTAAAACAAAAAAACTCACTTGTTTCCTCATCTTATAACAGAAAATCAGAAAATCAGCGTAAAGCAAACTGTCAAAATATTCAAATGAATAAACATATTGAGTTGAGCAAATGTAAAAATGTAAAAGGTAAAGACAGAAAAACAATTTAAGCGAGCAAAAGACAAAAATAAATAAGTCATACAAGCTGTCATCAAAAGGTTTAATGATATTTCATACGTATTACAATATGCCATGTGTATCCATACACGTACGAGTGTTTGTGTATTCATTAGCGTGAATAGTAGCAAACCGTTAATGGAAGTCAATGGCCGTTGCATTGTAACACTGTTGTTGCTCATTCGTTTTAGGTGCTTCTGGCACACTTTCGGTTGTTTATTTGTATGTATGTATATTGTTGTTGTTGTAGTTTATAACAACAGCAAGTTGAAGTTGTTGGCTTTTTATGACTTTTGTATAATAAAAAAATAAAAATTTGTGGGTGAAAGGGTTTTACTTATACAAAAAGAGTGCTTGATAGTGTAATTTTTTTTAATTTATAAAATTTTTATGAAAATATATTTAAATATTTCAAATAAAAATTTATTAAATTAAAAAAAAATATGTTTAATATTTTAAATATTTTTTAAATTATTTTTTTTTTTTTTATTTTAGAAAAATATTTAAAAAAAAATCAATTTTTTTTCCAACTTTTTTTTAATAAATTTATTTTTTTTTTATTTTATATTTTTATATTTAATTTTTTTTTTTTTATAAAATAACAGCCACGCCAAATTTTCGTAAGTAGCTCATACTTCAGTCTCTTCATTTTTATCTGTCTTACATTTTCCAGGAATTTTTTCAAAACAATTCCATCTATCAAAAAATCGGCAGCGTTCCTCAAAATTAATTCTGGAATGCTGATTATTAAATGAGAGTATTGAAAGCTCTTTGTGTAATTCTTAGAAAAATGTAGTTTATTATATTATTTCACATTTCTTGAGCTTTTCAAAGCTTTTTCGGAGCTTTTCAAAAGCTTTTACTTTATATTTTGAGCTTTTCAAAGCTTTTTTTGAGCTATTCAAAAGTTTTTATTACATTTCCTTAGCTTTTCAATGCTTTTTCGGAGCTTTTCAAAGCTTTTTCTGAACTTTTAAAAAGCTTTTGTCATATTTCTTGAGCTTTTCAAACCTTTTCCGGAGCTTTTCAAAAGCTTTTACTATATATCTTGAGCTTTTCAAAGCTTTTTTTGAGCTATTCAAAAGTTTTTCTTATATTTCTTGAGCTTTTCAACGCTTTTTCTGAGCTTTTCAAAAGCTTTTAAAAATCAAAAATCTCTGCATTATTTGTTGTTATTTTTACATTCTCAATAGCGCTTAATGTCTTTCATTAATCTTAATCCATTGTTTAATTCTGTTTCACAAGGACTCAGTTTTTATAGCTCTTATCTCAGCTCACCCTAACCTAACCCAACCCAACACCAGCGAGTAGCGAATAGCTGTTTCTGATAACAACAACATAGCTGTTCAACAACAATTCCATGCATCAAAAAATCGCGTAATTTACATAAAAGCTTACTCCTTTGCGCATATTTTGACATTTGTCACTATTCATTAAGCTCAAAATGCGCATAGAAATCTTTATTAATTTCGCGTTGCCATATTTTGGCGCTGTCACATCGTCGTCATCTTCATAACCTTCTGCAAATTGGCAGGTAAGGCGGCACGTGTAACGGTTTAAGAGGAGCTGTTTGCTTAGCGACCCTCCCACGCACTCTACATTGACCATCTGCTTAAGCCACACACACGCACACACACACATAAGTTTTATATTTTGACAAGTGTGAAAAATTAGCTAATAAAAGAGAATATTAATCACACTTGACAACGCAACACTGAAATATATGCAAAATATTGTTTTTGTAGATTTTTGAAAGTGTATTTGAAAGTAAATACGCGCAGAAGAACACGCATTTTTCAATACACGTGGCGGGATTTTGGCCTAAAAAATTTGTTATGTATGAAAAGGTAAATAATTAGCAATGATTTGAGGAAAACAAAATTTGTTTATGAGACAAGTGCGGCACAGTTTTCAAAACAAAGGTATTAGCAGCAAATTTTTACTCGAAATATTTAGATAAAATGCTAATTCAAGCTGTAATTCAATGAAGCAGTAATAAATTTATTTTTTTTTTGTATAAAAAATTTTCTTGGAGTTAAAAAAGAAAAGCAAAATTTCCCGCAAACGTCGAGAATTCAGCTTAAAAAGTGAAATTTTCAGTTGATAATAAGTTTGGGATGCAAATAGATCTCTACAAATATTTTGCTGGGCTAACAAATGTCCAAGATCGATATAAAACGATTTAATCGTCCAGTGCTTGACCCTAGAGACATCTATTGGAAAACGGTGGCAGCAAAGTTGTAGACCTAATACTAATTTCATAACAACAAAAAAATCAAATTGCAAAAAAAAATTAAAAGCAAAAATCATTTTCGAAACAACTTTTCAACGCATTTTTCTCAGCCTTGTGCAACGAACATAACATAACAGGTGCAGCACTAAAATTGATTGAAACTAAAAACCAGCTGATATTTAAACTAGCTAGATTAGTGAGTTGATTAGTGAGCAAGGCGAAAAAACATCGATAACTAATGGCCCATGGGCATAAACAAACAAGCAAACAGCGAATGCGTGCACAAAATGGAAATTCACACGCTTTTCAAATGAAGTTGTAGTTGTTGTTGTGCTGGTTGTTTACTGTTTTTCAATTTTACCTGCGGGCGTATAAAGCGAAAACTACATTGAAAACTATAGAACACAAATGACAGATAAAACAGCTATGGCAACAACAAATAGCAACTACAACAACAACATGAAAAGTTCGTAGCTTGGCCGCAGCTGTTGCAAATGCAAACGGCGACATGAAACCGCAACAAGCATAAATATTCAACAACCATAAAATAAATATACTTACTAAATAGAACAACAACAACAACATCAGCAACAGTAACAAGTACAGCGCATAACATAGATTGCCACAACAACAACGGCAACAACACCAAACCGATCGTATTTAATTTAGATGCACAATAAACAACAACTTGCCGCTACTTGCACAAGCAACAACGAGCAAGTTGCCGCAGCATCGCACAGCACAGCACACGGAGACGTTGCAGTTGTGGCAGAAGCGCAGCGGCCAGCGCGCCTGCAAATTATGGTGTAGAAGCCAACTGGCAGACAGCCGCACATTAACTTTTCATTGTAGGAAATCAGCTAAAGATACACATTTATAAAGCCCACACTCAAGCAACGTCGTCATTGGTTGCTGCCACAAGGTGCATGTGGTTATGTGGCAGGTAGTAGTTTGTTGCAGCTGTGCGCACGGTGCTTGCGCTAATGTGTGCGATGTTGCAACTAAATACGATTTTTTTCCAATTTTCTTATTGTTGTTCTTGTGATTTAAACTTACTTGCTTGCTTGTATTGTTGTTGTTGTGGCATTAGCAAATAGTCACGGCAAGCTCGTAAACAAGTTAGTTCTTTTTAATGCTGTGTCGCCGCGCACAAACAACAGCATAAAATGAAAAACAAAAAACAACAACAACAACAATGCAGCGAAGCAAGCAAGTTACCAAGCAACCAAACAACAAACACTCGCTAATCTCTTTTTGCTAAGTGGAAAATGTGGGAAAACTTCTAGGCTGCTATTGATTTTGCTGCCGGCGACGCCGCTAAGTGGCGGATGTGCGGCCTGCGCTTGAACCAAGCGTGCAAAACGGTTAACCGCTACACGCGTAAACAAGTCTATACATTCATACATATATATGAAGAATATATAAAGTTGGCGTTGAAGGTGTCAGCTGTTGCACAAACACACACACTTCTCTAAATATTTACTAATAAATTAATCGTTGTTGTCTTTTATAGTAAATTGTCGAAGGTGTGTCTAAATAGAAATCTTCTATTGTTAGTTTGTAAAGCGTAAGAAAACGCATAATTGTTGTTATTTTATTCAACTAACTGTGGGAACAGCGCATTTGTTCAAGCAACTCGGGTGTGTCTACTTGTAATAGCTATGTTTGTATCGATGATGCTTTGGCAGATTATAAACTAACGGCACTTATTTGTAAAAACAATGCAATTCTTCATTTGCGGTTACGCTGACCAACTGCCAGCTGCAAGTGAGCTTTACGCTTGATCTTCAAAGCGCTGGGTTTGTCATAGATTAAGTGTGGGTCACAGACAGTCATTCTTCAAGCGTGAAGTTGTTTATAAAAGATTCTCCAAGTTTGAAACCAGCTGCTTCATGGTCCGATTTCGTCTGATTTTTTCGCTAAGGTCAGGGAAGTACTGAGAGTTCTATTGCCGATCTAGCGAGAGATCACAACAAGTCCGAGCTGATTTGTGTGTGATCTTAGCATAAAATAAGAGCAATAAGAAGCAGCCATTACGATGACGCTCGAGTCTACATAACCTTAACGGACCTGTATTTATAGCTGACCACAAACTGTCAACTCGGTAACGTTGCTCAAAATGAATTATGGAAAGCTGATTATTAAATGAGAGTAATGGACACTATTTGTGTAATTCTTAGAAGAATGTATTTTAACCTGGTTGTCTCGTTTATGTATAGTTTTTTGAGCTTTTCAAAGGCTTGCTGAGCTTTTCAATAGCTTTTACTATATTTCTTGAGCTTTTCAAACCTTTTTCGGAGCTTTTCAAAAGCTTTTATTATATTTCTTGAGCTTTTCAAATCTTTTTCTGAGATTTTCAAAAACTTTTACTATATTTCTTGAGCTTTTCATCAGCTTTTACTATATTTCTTGAGCTTTTCAATGCCTTTTCTGAGCTTTTCAAAAACATTTACCATACTTCTTGAGTTTTTCAAAGCTTTCCAAAAGCTTTTACTATATTTCTTGAGCTTTCAAAAGATTTTACTATATTTCTTGAGTTTTTCGAAGCTTTTTCTGAGCTTTTCACAGCTTTTTCTGAGCTTTTTAAAAGTTTTTGAGTTTTTCGAAGCTTTTTCTGAGCTTTTGAAAAGCTTTTACAATATTTCTTGAGCTTTTCACGGCTTTTTATGAGCTTTCCAAAAGCTTTTACTATATTTCTGAGCTTTTCAACAGCTTTTATTATATTTCTTGAGCTTTTCAAAGCTTTTTAGGAGCTTTGCAAAAGTTTTTACTATATATCTTGAGCTTTCCAAAATCTTTTATTACATTTCCTGAGCTTTCCAATCTTTTTTCGAGCTTTTCAAAAGCTTTTACTATATTTCTTGAGATTTTTGAAAAATTTTTCTGAACCTTTCAAAAGGTTTTACAAATCAAAAATCTCTCTGGATTATTTTTGCTGTTTTCACATTCTCAATAGCGCTTAATGCTTTTCATTAATCTTAAACCATTTAAAGTATTGCAAACTGTTTCACAAGGACTCATTTTTTATAGCTTTTAGCACAGCTCACCCTAACCTAACCCAACCCAGCACCAGTGAGCAGCGAATAGCTGGTTCTTATGGCTATTTTGTTTTTTTCACATCGCATCGCATTTGAATTTACATGAAATAAAACAGGTTATTTATTGTCCAGACGACGAGCGCAGAGCGCGCGAGCACAATTCAATTTACAAACTTGTAATTATTTTATTTTTCGCCATTAAATTTTTAATGCAATGCCATGTAATGTACATTATAATTGTTTTCGTAGCGAACTGCCATTTATGTGTGTGTGTGTGTGTGGCAATCAAAACTGTTGTTTTGTGTGTTGTGTGAGCATGATTTCTGTTGCGCTTGCGTTTAATTCACGTGAAGCGCGAGTCAAAAGGCCAAACCATGCGATGCGGGTTAAGTTTTACGAGTTCAAGACACGCGCTTGCAACGCTTTTTGTGGTAAATTTTTTATTATTATTTCGCTGCTTTTTTATTATTTTTAATTAAAAAAACACAAAATAAAAACAAAAAATAGCCCACCTTGCCTTGCCAGTTGGGCTTGGTCCAGTCTGCGCCATTGCCGTACGCTTTATTGGACAAGCTGGCAGTTTGTCTAGTTGCCAGTTAATTTGTTCATTGACTCCGCGACTTCAACGCAATGAAAAAAAAAACAGTTTGTTTGTAGTCTATATAGCTGCGTTGTGGCTGCAAGATGCACGCGAACGCGCATAGTTTCCGTTTTTAGTAGCAGTTACAGCCGGAAGGCGTTGAAAATGTCGCGTTTTAATGTGTTGCGCGCAACCCGTTGCTGGCGGGAATAACATTGAAATTTCATGAATTTTATGTGTATGATTATTTTATGGAAATTTTTTTATTGTGAATGAAAAAATAACGTTTCAGCTCCACACTGGCAATTAAAAGCAGACAATATATAAGGTAAAAAAAATATTAAAAATTATAATTTTTTTATTATTTTTTTTTTAATAGCCATACATTAAATATGCAAATTGCGCACTAAATAATGTGTGAACAGAATATTTTAAAAGCTTTTATCGTTTCTTTGTCATATTTATAGAAATATGGATAAAATAAATCGATGCACGCAATGGTTCTCAAATTATGTATAGGTAGGTATATTGGGCTCAAGCTACACAAAATAATAATTTACTGATTTTACCTTCATTATAAATCAATCTAACTTAATAACTTCATCTCTTGATTCTACTTCATTCACCATCCAATCAAATCTATACAAAACCCCAAACTCAATTTTTTATAAGCACCTCATCGCCACCAGCCAACTGCCACACAATGAAATCTAATTACAGTTACAACTTTACAAATGCTAATATACTCATTACTACTCATTTACTAGTTAATATCGGAAGTAGTTTTTAGTTTAAATTATAATAAACAACTGGAGACCGCATTAAAACACCACCTACAGGTGAGCCAGGCAGCAAGCTAGTTACTACAATATACAAAATTAACATTTTCAAAACTCTACTTGTAGTACAGCTGCAGCGTGAGCGCACACAATGGGCGCCTAATGAATACAAGCGTGTTTATTTTATGTTGTGTTGTAGTTGACCCTACTTTAATATTGATATATGTACCGCGACGTATGTACTCATATTAAAGCAGCAACAATGTTGTTTGAAATGCATGTAAATATGCGCATTGTTAACGTAGCAGCAACAACAAAACCACTAACACAGCACCGACTTCCTCGAGCATTTCCGCAATTTCCACTGGTCCAACAGTGTAATTAGTCCGACTGTTGTTTACGTTTACATGGTACGCAACTATAAAAAAATATAACATAATTCTCACAAACAACCGTAGTTTGTGCAAACATGTGAAAATGGAGTAAATATTGCGCGAACTATTTTTTTTTTTTTTCAAATGTACAGTGACTCATGCGTTTGAACGGGAGGGTAAAAAATTTGTAAAATATTTTTTTTTTTCAAATCGGCAGACAAGAATTAGGGAAAATTTTATCAATTCTTTATTGCACTCAGAATAGCTTCTTCCAAAACTTAGAAGTAGAAATATCACCTTAACCTTTTTATGAAAAATTTGGCATGTGAAGAAGGAACTGGAATTATTTGATCTAACAGGCAGTATAGTCAACGAGTTTTTTTATTTTACATAGAGTTGGAACAACCTGAAACACTCAAGTTCTATTTAAGTTAATTATATTCCAAATAGAACTGGACGAAAATATATTATATATAACTAGCTCACGAAACGATGCAGAGCAGCACTTTCAAATAAAAAACCAAGGTCTTTATCATATTCAACATGAAAAAGGATGGTAGGCGCAAGGGTACAGCAACTACACGCAACATCTTAAATATTTATACGGATGACACTGAAATTGATGAGGGAGTAAGTGCAGATATAAACTGTCCGGAATTAGGCATAAAACAACCGTTCAAACTGCCAAACCACTGCAGTATATTTCAAGCAGAGGTCTTTGCTATTGGGCAGGCAGCAGAGCTAGCCTCCAACGCACAAGCCCAATACTCTAAGATTGACGTCTACGTAGACAGCCAAGCGGCAATCACGACAGTAACCTCGTTTCGAATATCGGCCAAAAGTGTCTTGGGCGGCAGGACAGCAGTGGAGTGGGTCGCCAAGAATATGAGGCTACACTTCTACTGGGTGCCAGGCCATAAAGGCATCGAGGGCAACAAAATCGTAGACGGGATTGCCAAGAGTGGTGTACAGCTGTCACCCGGAAACATGATCGACATCGATAAACCCATGCACTCTCTGTACGACGACATAGACAGATGCATGACAAGAGAAAACTCAAATATGAGATGGAAGAATCTAGCGGGGTGTAAAATTGCAAAGGTTATGTGCAAAGATCAAAAATATACAGGGTTCCTACTGGTGCTCGATAGAAAGGGCTGTAGGACCATGGTTGGTATTCTTACTGGTCACAGCCTAGTAACGGCACATGCCTATAAGATGCGGCTGTCAGATCGGAAGTAATGCAGAAAGTGTCAAGAGCGGGGCAACAAGGAAACAGCGGAGCATCCCTTGTGCGTTTGTCCTGCTTAAATGAGACAGCGTTTCAGGTACTTAGGTGCCCCACCATACGATAAGTTAGAGGAGATATCGTTAGTGAAGCCTCATAAACTATTAAAATTCATGTTCACGGCATCCTAAACGATGACTGCTACTCAGCGAACATGTGAAGGCACTCCATTGTGGTATCGCATGGCACCATAACTGGTCTATGCGTCGCCTGCAGGCCTACCAGACCAATTTAAGCAAACATTTATCGCATTCTAAGGTGCTTACGATAAGTAAATTTTTACTCAGAATCACGTCTATGTAATATATAAATCATTGTTGATGAAAAGGAAAACCATATAAGCAAACAATCGACAGGAGGTCTCTCTCATCTTGCAGTAGATAGATAAAAGCTAAATTACAAAAGGTTTCTAAGAAGTTGTTGGTATATTTATACCAAAGTTCCTACGAGGGATGGACAACCAAAAGTATCGTTATCTCTAACATATATGCATCGTTTATGTAAGAAAACAGTGGGTGTTCTGAAAGGTTTCAGGGGATAAAAACTTAAATTAAAGATTCGATGCTTGAAATGTCAAAGATTGATGAAGTTTTCAAGATATAGTTAAATATTTATGCAAAAAAATTTTTTGAAAGCTGTTGAATGACTCTTAACATTAAAATAACATTTTTTTAAAAGAAAACAAGTAAGATTAAGCCATGACAAGGAACATACTAGAATGTCACTTGAACTTGTTGTGGAAACTCTAGATTTACATAGTGAATGACTGCTAGAAAACGAAAGAAAAAGGTAAATGTAAACCAAAGTGAAACAAAAATCGATGCAACCACAATAAAAAGAAACAATAGGAGAAAATAGAAATAAATAAAAAATAAGAAAAATATTAGAAAAGAAAAAAGTGAACAAAATAAAAAGCAAAAAAGCAAATAATTTAGCCTTTTCTTTACAATTTTGCCCTTTTAATGTGTATTTTCAATATTTTTTTTCTGCTTATTTTTCCTTATTTGGCTTAACGTTTACTTACATACATACATATAAACATTGCTATGTACTTATATGATGCATGTCATTTGTGTGTTTTGTAGCTGTTGTTTTTTACTTTTTTTTTGTGGCTATTTTACATCGCATTTGAATGCATCGCAACGTTGCGACTCTGCGGTTAAGCTGCCATTATAGTTGCAGGCGCACGTATAAATATGAACGCACACACACATACATCTGCGCATATGCTTAAAAGTACTAAGCACACATGAGCGACAAACGCACTCTCTGGTTGCATAGCTGCCAACAAAGTTGCTACACGTTAAGCCGAGCCGCGCCGGGCCGCCCAGTTGGAGCTGCGGCGAATTTGAGCCCAGCGATGGGGTGGCCGGCGGTGCGACTGCTGCAACGTGGTATACAACGTGACGCAGCGAAGCCAACAACCGCAACTTAACGAGCCAGCGGCTTTTGTAGTTCATGAACGGCCAGCGAACTTAAAGTAGCAACAACAACAACGACGACGACAACAGCAAAGCAACAGAAGCCGCAACGAAACGACAACTATTGTTGCTATGAGTGTGTGTGTGTTTGAGGGCAAAAAAAACGTCTAAAAACTAAAATAGAAACAAGCCATGCTGCAAAATAAACTAATGACAACAACAACAACAATAGCAATAATGGCAACAAGCGATCAGGTGACTAGGCTTGTCAGCTTTTTTCCACTCGACCGCTGCAGAGGTTTGGCAAATGTGAGTTTGTTACTTTTGTTGTTGTTGTTGTTTTTTTGGGTTTAATTCCAGTTGCATACAAAGTATTGCCGCATTGTTTTTGTATTGCATGCTGCAGTTAATAAGCAACACGGAGCAGCAACACTATGTTGGTGTAATTGACATTTGAAGCTGCTGCAGTCTTACAATTTTATGTCGAACGGTAAAGACTTGTCGACTCTCGAAATACTGCATTTGAAAAAATTAGGTTAATTACTGACAGTTGGATTGATTCTGAACCAAGTAGACCTATGAATAGTTTAAGATAGGTAAAATATCAAGAAATTGTATAAAGAAAATATTAAATTTATTCGCAAATTGCAATTTCTGAAACTACGAAAATTAATTTCGAAAATAAATTTGAAAAAAGAATTTCGAAAAAATTCATTTTTAATTAATTTCGAAAATAAAATTCGTAAATGAATTTCGAAAAAAATTCGAAAATAATTTTGACTCTCGAAATACTGCACTTGAAAAAATTAGGTTAGAAAAATGAATTACTGACAGTTGGATTGATTCTGAACCAAGTAGACCTATGAATAGTTTCAGATAGGTAAAATATCAATAAATTGTATAAAGAAAATATTAAACTTTCGCAAATTGCAATTTCTAAAACAACAAAAATTAATTTCGAAAAAAAAAAAATCGAAAATGAATTTCGAAAATGAGTTTCGAAAAAAGTTCGAAAATCAAATTCGAAAATAATTTTGACTCTCGAAATACTGCATTTGAAAAAATTAGGTTAGAAAAATGAATTACTGACAGTTGGGTTGATTCTGAACCAAGTAGACATATGAATAGTTTAAGAGAGGTAAAATATCCAGACATTATATAAAGAAAATATTAAACTTTCGCAAATTGCAATTTCTAAAATTACGAAAATGAATTTCGAAAAAAGTTCGAAAATGAATTTCGAAAAAGATCGAAAATGAATTTCGAAAAAGATCGAAAAAAATTTCGAAAATAAATTTCAAAAAAAGTTCGAAAATAAATTTCGAAAATGAATTTCGAAAACAGTTCGAAAATAAAATTCGAAAATAATATTCGAAAATAATATTCGTAAATGAATTTCGAAAAAAATTCGAAAATAATTTAAGTTGAAAAAATAGATACTGTTTTTTCTGAGGCTTTCAATGCATTTAAATCTATTTATTGCTTAAGCCTAATATATATACTAATACAACATGTACCTTGATACTTTCAGAAAAAAACACAAAAAAAACCACATGAGTTGAACAACATTAGTTCAACGGCAAACAAACAAATACACACACACACACTCACATTCAAAAATGGGCACGTTCATTCGCCTATTTGCTTAGCACATTACACCATATTGCATTAGTGTTTTGAATTACGAGTTAGTTACGAAAAATTATTGTAAAATTATGCCATTCACGTCGCAGTGAATGGATCTGGCTGGCAGCGAGTCAGTCAGTTGGACAGCGTCAACCAGCAGCCAAAAGCCATTAGGCTATCAAAGAACGAGCGCAGCGAATACAAAACAACTCATTATGCATTTGCATGTACTTTGTTTCTGTTGCAATTGTTGCAATTGTTGTTCGTGTTGTTTGTTGGTGGTCACTCATCAACGCCAGCACTTGGCACTTGGCACCTTAACCAACCAACCAACCAACTAACATGCAAATGCAGCCCAAGTGGTGACAACAACACAAAAATTAAATGCTTTTATGCATGAATTACTTTATGAGTTCTTTGACTGCTGGCGGAGTTGCAAGTCACATACGTGGTTTCTTGTGCGTGAATATATATATGTGTAGACAAATAGGCGTGAATCATGTAGTTTATTAAATATAATACTAATAATTAACTAATGAAATAGAGAAACTAACCTTAGATCATATCGAACAGCCGATTCCACCTAGCCGCATGAACCAATGTTAAATCTCTGTTTCTTATATATGTTGGTAGGCTTAATGTTTATATGCCCAGTAGACACTGCAAATAATGTCAAAAATAAAACCAAAAAATATAAAATATCAAATATATATAAAAATGCATTATTTATATCTAAAAATAAATCGAAAAGCACTACTTGACTTGTAGAAAGTAAACAGTCTTCAGCTATTTATAACGATGCCGCATGACTCGTCAACTTTATTCATATTTTCATGTATTTTACAAGATCATTGACCATCAACTATATTTAAAAATATGGAAGTAAAATAGTGAGAATTCACTTGAATACATAACATCGTGTTTATAAACCGCATTTGTCTATATATACTTGCAGGAAATCGCTCGAAGTAAATGACATTCTCTCTCAAAAGTACTTTCAACAGTAACCACAACAACATGAAGCTAAAAAAAAGCACTGATCTAAAAACAAATTTAGAGAAACAGACGACAATGACTTTAATAAAAAAACTGCAGCTTATAATCATAAATTTATAATTAATAATACTTAGAAGCAGCGTTGACAGCTGGAGAAAATAGATGACGAAAAGTATCAAGAATATTAAAATGATGGGGTTAATACTATTATTATAAATAAATTATCGGTTTAGTAGTGAAAATAAAAGTGTATATAGAATTAAATCAAAAATCTTTTTTCACTTAAGGGGACCCCCCCATTCTTGGTTTCAAAAAAATCTATTTTTTTTTTTACTTAATTCGAACATATAATTCCAAGTGAAAAATTCAAAAACTCTTGAAGATACAGCCGATTTATAGTGGAACATATAATTCCAAGTGAAAAATTCAAAAACTCTTGAAGATACAGCCGATTTATAGTGGAAGTCAGGCGACGGCGAGAGCGCGCACTTATGGGCTACATCGCAGGTCCCTCGCTCTCATTAGCGACCCTGTTCCTTCATGGGTTCCTCTTCGGCATATTTTGTGACTACCTGCCTGAAACATCTGCCTGAAACATCTGCAGATATTCCAGTGCGCGGAAATCATATGCGCCGCCGAAAAGAAGCGCTTTTGTTTGCTCACAAAAAACAACAACAAAAAGAAAAAAAAATATGTCAAATTTTTGACTTCTTTTTTAAGTCCCCTAATAAATTGTATGCAAAGTTACAACCCTAAAAAATAATTTATGTTTATTCACCAGCTCTTTGAAAATCGTCAAAATTTGAAATCGAGAATGGGGGGTCCCCTTAATTTTTTTTCATGATCAATTTATCAAATTTCTAAAAAATATCTCTTATATTTATAAGATAGAAAAATGCAGAAATAGAAAATAATATAAATACATATAATACATCTGTATTTAAAGTTGTATCTTTCGCTGCATCCCAAACTAAGAGTATAATCGCAAGCTCCTCAAAAACTTAAATAATTTAGTCAAAAAATAGTAAAAAAGAATTTCTCGAATCTACCACTCAACGCACGAAAACAAAACACAAAAAGTGACAGAGACGGCAATTAAAAAATTATTAAAAATAGCTAGACGCTCAACAACAATAATACCAAAGTGACAACAACAACTGCTTGAAGGCAAGAAAAAAGAGCAGCACGACAATGCTAAAACTTTTCCATAATTATCAACTTAAGCGGTGGTCTGGCACCAACTCCAACACATCCCCTTACCACTTACTAAGCTGGCAAGAAGCTATAATAATATAGTGTCATTTAATTTTCCTTTGAACACAGATTTCATAGCCTCTGTTGCTAAGCAATTTCTGTTGTTGGCTTCGTTAGTATTTTTAGTGTTAATTATTATTGACAATTTAATTTTTGTTACTTCTTTTAAGAAATAAAACATTTTTATATTTATATTTGCATAATATTTATATATACTTGTACTTGTATTGAACTAAGTAAGCTGGCAAATAGGAAAAATGAAAATTAACTTAACTAAAAAGTGATAAAACATTTATTGTCACTTAACCGATAGTCTGGCGACAACAAAATATGCTTGCATATAACCATAACGAATTGCTTTAATTTATGCCAACAGCCAGCCATAGAGATTTTATAAGTGAAAGGATTTTCACCATATTTGCTTGACCAAAAACAAAAAAAAAATTACGAAAGAAATTGGCATTTCCTGCAGCACCGGGCTTCATTGCATAAATTGGTTATTTGCAGTTACAAATTTGCTAAACTGTCGCCACCAGCTGTCCAAAGTCAATTAATCAGCAATATTTAATTTATGCTTATGTAAATTCGCTTAGAGCACAGCAAGGTTTATAAATATAGATTTCAAACAAATTATTCACAGCTAAAAAACACTTTAAACACACTAACTGCTTTTTATAGCTTTCGTCCATCGAAAACTCTTCTCCACACCTTTTGTTTTTGCACTCATCAACCGTCAACACTCCTCGCGAATGTGGCAGAAAAAAAGATTATTGTAATAATTTCCGAAAATAAACACAATTGTTGCCATATGTTTTGCCTAATCTCTTGCAGCATCTCTCATTAATTCGCTTTTATCGCGCCAGCCCAGAGGCCTAGGTCATCCCGTCGCTGCTGTCAGGCATTATTGTTTTCTTCCACTTTCATGTTTTGCTTATTAATTTCAACTTAAGGCTGTTTATTATGTCTTCATTGTTTTTCTTTTTTTGTTTTCAACTTTTTTCGTGTATCTTCTCGTTTTGTATTGCTTGCTTGAAGCTTTCTTCACTCCTTATTCACTTGATATCATCTTTGCGTCGGCTATTTTTGGCAAGATGAGGCTTTTAAAAAGTCATTTCGAAATGAAATCTCATAGTTACAATCATTAGCGGCAAAAGTGTAAAAAAAACACGGCTAAGCTGAGTTTAAAGATGACGTGGACAGAAGTTCAGAAGTTGAATGGGAAAGCAAATGAAAGAGGAATCATTTGAAATTATATTTTGTTTAGGAACCACTTTTTCTTGCAATTATGGCAGTTGTGTGAGGTATATGATTTAATATTTATATATCTTCTAATATATCTTTCTTCCACCGAATGTAGTTTATTTATAGAATGTTGCATAAGCAGCAAACTCTAATTAAACGTTTGCTAATTTTAGCTACAATCCCGACGAAAAAAAAAATATGAATGTTTTAAATATAAAAGCGAGTTCAGCTGCCATTATATGACGCATTGAAACGCTGTTGCTAATAGCGTTCTGACGCATCTAGAGTGGGAACATAGTATAGTTGATTCAACTTAAGATTATCACTTGCTCTTACGATACTTTTAACTTAGTCTTTTATAGACAAAATAAATATTGGAATATCAAGAAAGAATCTCTTTCTCGATTTAAAATTTTGACGATTTTCAATGTGCTGGTAAATTAACATAAAATATTTTTAAGGGTTGTAAGGTTGCATACATTTACTTGAAGACTTAAAAATGAAAAAAAAAAATTACATAATTTTTTTGTTGTTGTTGTTTTTTGTGATCAAACAAAAGCCCTTCTTTTCGGCGGCGCATGTAATTTCCGCGCACTGGAACATCTGAAACCAAACAAAATTCCAACGGGATTAGAAAGAGTACATGTTTGGCTCTGGCATGAACTAGGGTTGTTAATTTCGCACAAAAATTAACAAAATGGCGGATCTTTGAACATATTTTTTTGAAAATGGCCTTTTGTCAGCCACAAATCAAGTTGAAAAGTAAAGAAGTGCTTCACCGATTTTATTTATCCTAGTTCATACCATAGCTATATATGTATAGAATAGCGTATTCAAATTTGGAACCGATTGGATGAATAGGTTTTGAGTAACCTCATGCGCCAGTCGTGAAAACACTGTTTCGAGAAAAGCGCGTTTAAAGTTTTGAGAAGCAAATTCTTGGGTATAAAACCTACCTACGTTCTTATAACTCACATAGCTGTGTATTCTCTTTCCTACTTTTATTTCGGTAAGTAGAGGGGACTAGAAGCAGACTAGTTTCACAAAATATGCCAAAGGGGAACCTGTATTGGGACAAGGGCACTAATGAAAGCTAGGTACCTGCGAAGTGACCCATGCGTGCGCGCGCTCTCCGTCGCCTGATGCTTTCGCCATAAATCAGCTATATCTTCAAGAGCTTTTGAAATTTTCACTTGAAATTTTAAAGGAACATTCTTGAATAGTTATAGGTTCGAATTAAATTACAAAAGCTCTTTTTTATGAAACCGAGAACGGAGGGGGGTGTTCACTTAAAGGATCCGTTTAACTATTTTGTTCAAAATGATATAGGAATCAAACCATTTACAGCTTGAGAGCATAAAAATGCTAACTTGAGTTAAGTTATTTTATCATATTTCAATCAATTTGTATGTAAAGGGTGATTTTTTAAGAGCTTGATAACTTTAAAAAAAAAAAAACGCATAAAATTTGCAAAATCTCATCGGTTCTTTATTTGAAACGTTAGATTTGTTCATGACATTTACTTTTTGAAGATAATTTCATTTAAATGTTGACCGCGGCTGCGTCTTAGGTGGTCCATTCGGAAAGTCCAATTTTGGGCAACTTTTTCGAGCATTTCGGCCGGAATAGCCCGAATTTCTTCGGAAATGTTGTCTTCCAAAGCTGGAATAGTTGCTGGCTTATTTCTGTAGACTTTAGACTTGACGTAGCCCCACAAAAAATAGTCTAAAGGCGTTAAATCGCATGATCTTGGTGGCCAACTTACGGGTCCATTTCTTGAGATGAATTGTTCTCCGAAGTTTTCTCTCAAAATGGCCATAGAATCGCGAGCTGTGTGGCATGTAGCGCCATCTTGTTGAAACCACATGTCAACCAAGTTCAGTTCTTCCATTTTTGGCAACAAAAAGTTTGTTAGCATCGAACGATAGCGATCGCCATTCACCGTAACGTTGCGTCCAACAGCATCTTTGAAAAAATACGGTCCAATGATTCCACCAGCGTACAAACCACACCAAACAGTGCATTTTTCGGGATGCATGGGCAGTTCTTGAACGGCTTCTGGTTGCTCTTCACCCCAAATGCGGCAATTTTGCTTATTTACGTAGCCATTCAACCAGAAATGAGCCTCATCGCTGAACAAAATTTGTCGATAAACACATTTCGAACCGAACACTGATTTTGGTAATAAAATTCAATGATTTGCAAGCGTTGCTCGTTAGTAAGTCTATTCATGATGAAATGTCAAAGCATACTGAGCATCTTTCTCTTTGACACCATGTCTGAAATCCCACGTGATCTGTCAAATACTAATGCATGAAAATCCTAACCTCAAAAAAATCACCCGTTATTAGTACACTAATTGCATTATAGTTTAAAAAATTATCATTTTCGTGTTTAACTAATTGCACTAATTAATTAAAAATACATAAAATATATTATGTTAAGAAAAAATAACAAAAAAAATAGATAAAAAATAGATATAAAAATCATAAAAAATACAAAAAAAAAATAAAAATAAAATAATAATATTAAATGAAAAAAAATTTAAATAAAATAAAATAAAAAAATCGAATAAAAAAGTAATATATGCAAAGTAATTATTTGTCTATTAATACATAGGTACACACACATTCATATTATGTCTCCTAATTGGTTTCCATCAGATTACTAAAACTAATGGCAAACAATCTTTTGCTTTTTAAATGCATTAACTAACATCTCGTTAAAAGCAAATTAATTACAACTGTATTTTAAACTAATTTAAAGACACTGTTCAAGTTTTATCTGATCTAGGCGACAGTTAATAATGACCAAAACAAGATAAAGTAATTTATTATATAAATAAGCCTGTTTATTTTTTTATTATAATATTATTTTTTAATATCATTTCATTTTTTTTTGTATTTTTTGTTGTTTATCAAACTAATAAATATGCAAAAACACCAACAAAAAAGACTAAAAACCAGTAGTTTTTACTATTTTTAGTCGCCAACTTTTTTTTTTGAGTCTGAAATCAGCTTTCTCATGTAAATACAAAGGCGCTGTATTAAATTAAAACCGAAATCGAATAAAACAAAAAAAGATTGATGAGGCGCATATAATTTAGCTGTTTCGCGCATATTTACATATTTAAATACAGACATATTATATTAATTTGTATTTTCATTTTTTTTGTATGTCTTCTGCTTCTGCTTCTTCTTCTTCTTTTATTTATTTTTATGTTTTTATTTTAATTTTATTTTTTTATTTATTTTATTTTTTTTTATATTTATTTTATTTTTTAAATTTTTGATATTTTCAAACTTTGCAGCACTCGTTTGCCCGCCGCCTGCAGCACCCTTTAGAGTTTTTATTCAATTAATTATTGCTGTTTTCCTTTACCCTGTGACATGCTAACACTATAAATTCGTGTTTTGCAATCGTCTATTAATTTTTTTTCGCTCATTTTGTGGCGTTTGTTGTTTTGAAATCGCATTTTAATGAAGGCCTAACTGTGCTATAATTAGCAAAACGCGCCGCAATGCTAAGCAGTTCAGCTCGAAATTAGTATTCTTATTTATTTTTAATTCACGCTTTATTTACCTTTTTTTCTTGTTTTTTTCTTCTACTTCTATTAATTTGCTATGCACATTTGCGCCGGCCACTTGGACTCTGGGGGCTTGACCATAACGCCGCTGACTCATCGCAAGTTGTTATGATTAGCGTACGGCTGTTTTGTTGTTTTTGTAACTCGCTTATACTCGTATTTTTTTTTTTCAAAATAAAAGCCACAAAGATTGCTTTAGCTGTTGTTGTTGTTGTTAAGCAAGCAATAATGAAAATAACATATATAGTAAAAGTGACGCTTGAAGTGGCAAAAAATAGACAAATGCATTAAGCGTATGAAGTGCGCAAAAAAAAAAAACAAAAGCAAGTAAAACAAATGAAGTAAACACCATGAAAAAATAAAAGTGTTGAATTAATTTCTGCTTCCTGTTTTTCGACCAAGCAACCACTCGCGACCACCGCGCTTCACCGATCCTGTGCGCTACGCATTCAACGTGACTTATGTTGTTGTTGTTATTGTTGATGTTACATTTGCTTTCTAGCTTAAAACAAGCCGGGAGTAGCAGCAACAAAACACCAACAACTTTATGCAAATGTTGTTTATATGCCAGCGAGACTTGACGTTAACTCTGCTCCACATTTCCACGTTTCATAACCTTTTCCGACGAGTTTTTTTCTGTTTTTGTTGCTTGAAACTCAGCTTAGCTCCAAATGCGTGTATGTGTGTGTGTCTCACATTTTTTGTGCTTCTTAATTTTGAAACCTTTCGTCCACCTTTGTGTGTTAGCCACAAATGACTTTTTACTTTACTTTTTTTTTTTTGCTTTTTCGTGCACTTCCTACCTTTCCTACGCTCATCTAGCCGCACATATTTATTGTTGTTTGTTCATTTGTAGGCACATTGTTTTTAATTGCGTGGCGAGACCTTTTTTCCGAACGCATCCGCGTATCTGAAGTGTGTGTTTTTTCCACTTCACTACCTCACCTCGTACGCAAACTAATCTCTTGAAACGCTTTTAGTGCCTTTAAGTGCACAGTGCAGTGGTGGGCAGGTTAAGAGAAACATGAATTTCGAATTTCTTAGAATATATGGACCTTCGAGGGTGCAGGAGTATGACAAAAATTCAAAAAACATAACGGTTGGTTGTAAGTCATAAAACTAAACGAACATAGGGTTATATGTATATATATAAATGATCAGGGTGACGAGACGAGTCAAAATCCGAATGTCTATCTGTCCGTCCGTGTAACGGATAACTTAAGTGGGCGTGGCCCCGTCCCCAAATAAGTTTTTTGTATATATCTCGCAAACCAATAAAGCTGTATCAACCAAACATTCTGCAGTCATATCTCTTATGTACCCCATTACACAGTATAAAAATTGTTATAATGGGATAATAACCACGTCCACCTCCCATACAAAGGTTAGGTTGACATTTACTAAAAGTGCGTTAACTCTCTAACGGAAAACGCCAGAAACACTAAATTTTACAGAAGAAAGAGCAGAAAGAAGCTGCACTCAGATTTTTTTACAAAATGGAAAATGGGCGTGGCATCGCTCACTTATGAATTAGAAACCATATCTCAGGAACTACTCGATTACAATGAAATTTGGTACTAAATACTTTCTTGACAACCGGATGACACGTGTGAAAAATGGGCGAAATCTATTCACAACCACGACCACTTCCCATATAACTCAATTTTGAATTCCATCAGATTCCTTCACTTTATAAGATATACATAAGGAACCAATGAAGATAACGAAATAAGACTTTACAAAAATACTGTATACGATCTGTGTCACACTTGTGAAAAAATTGTCGAAATCGGACTATAACTTTTCAAGGCCCCAGATATCGAATATGAAGAACTCAGTGCCTTATCGTAATTTTTCACCGAAAATATCGGTAAATTTCTCAGATATATCAATTTAATTCAGAGGAAATAATTTTCTTCTAATAGGGTGTCTCTGTACCAGAAATGATTAAAATCGGGTCATAACTTCTTCCCATATACCTAACTATAGGTTTTTCAAAAATCCGTTGGACTTTATTACGCATATATTGGTTAATATGTGAAATATCATGGTCAAATTAAGTCAGCATATAATCTTAGATATAAGGTATGTTGATGATGAAATTGAGTGAAATCGGTTTAGGAATTACCTAAGCCCTCCTCATATACTATATATGATGATATTCGTTTTTCTATTGGACTTTATGCCGAATTTATGGGTAAATTTGTGTGTTATCTAAATAAAATTTCTTTAATAAACTGCGAGAGTATAAAATGTTCGGTTGCACCCGAACTTAGCCCTTCCTTACTTGTTTTAATTTAATTTATTTTCTTTAATAAAATGTTTTACGTCACATAATATTATATACAAAATATAAATAATTCAAATAAATGCCTCAAACCGTTTCCATTCAGCGCACCACCACTGTAGTTACTCATCCAGCATTACAGCACAAACAGCAGCTCATTTCAGCCACTAATGAAGTTTGATTGTTCTTATTTTACACAAAAAAAAAATCGTAAAAAATCATAAAAAATATAAATAACAATAACAATAAAGCAAATAATAAAAATATATTTATATTTGTTGGCTCATTTATGGTGCCTGGTTTCGTTCTTTTCATTTGTTTAACGCGTTTGTGGTTAGACTGAAGCTGACCTTTTTCATTTATGCTAATTCTTTATGTTAGTAATTTATTTTATATCGCCATGTAATTTAAAGCATTAATGTATGCATGTGTGTGTGAGTAGTTAATATTTTTTCAACGCTTTATGGTCACGATTTTTTGCGGTCTACAAATTACTCAATATATTTCCATATTTTTTTTTGATTCTTTTAGTAAACTCAAAAAAAAAAATACAGTTCGTACAGATAAAATATGAAAGAAATTCAAATCAGAAACGAAAACGCTGCACCGCAACAACATTTTGGACGGAATTAGTTCTGGTCTCGAGACTTTCGCTTTGGTCACGTAGGCAATGGGCGGTCAAAAATTTTCCACTCATCAGCATCGAATTTCTGTGGTTTTAAGACATTTTCCTCGACACACACATCTTTCACTCTCTGCTGCTTCTGCGAGTTCTTGTTTTCAATATTTTCTATATTTTTCACTTTTTTCTCGAAAATCTGAAAATACTGCCAAGTAAAATTGTTTATCCCAAAAGTAATGCTGTGTTTTAATTCCACGCTGTTTTCAGGCAAGTAATTTCTGTCTTGAGGAGCAATTACATACATACAAACATGCAGATAAGTATTGCTGCGGCCTAACCCACTGCATAGTGTCTTAAAAATAGCTTGACAAATATTGTGTATACAAACTAAATAAAAACATGACAGCAGCGGCCAAAAAGTTCGTTCCCCAAAAAAAACGAAAACAAAAATCCAAATAATTTTGTATTAAAAATTGCTCTAATATTATAGCAAAGCAAATAAAAAACAAAAAACAGCTGTTGTTGAGTGTTTTTGGCAGTGACAACCGCCAAGCGTTGCGTTGGTAAAATCAGCCGTCAGCCAAGCGATATCTCGAAGACAGCTGACAAAGTCGCGCGACCGGCCGCCGCAAATACGACTCGCAGTCTCCCAGATCTGTGGCGGTGGCGGCAGCGTGCTCATGACCAATGCAAAATTCGCTTGAGATTTTCGCGGCAGATAACGGTACACATATATATTTAAATAAAAACATATGCAAACATTCAGCAACCTGCCCACCAGCCACCGCGCCAATCACCCACACATTACACTCAAACTCTGTATATATTATATTATGTAAGCCTAATTTTACATATATACCTACGTAATCACATATATATACTCTGTTTGCACATAAAAAGTTTGCGTCCTTTTCTACTCATTTCGCTGATTTGCAAACACTCGACGATTAATATGTTTACCCCCAACGTGGTTTCTGAAAATATTTGACAACTTCGACGTTATTTAAAATCTTGGCAACATCAGACAAGTTTCGCTTCGCTGCATTTATTTCGAAATTAATGATATCATACGAGTAGTTTTTTGGCCACACAGCGTGGCAAACACACATACACATACAGAATTGGTTAGCAAATTTGGCTGAATTTGTTTAATTGCAGCTGAAGCAACTAGAGGTAATAAAGCTGTTAAATGAAATTTTAAAGATTAATTGAACTAAAGGTTTGGCATTCAAAAATAATGACACAATGTAAATGATCTGAAAAACCCTGAAATTTGAGTCTCTAAATTCGAAGAACTATTTTGATAACAATTTTCGAGAAAAATAACTTAAACTCGGATTCAAAAAATTTTGGGTGTGAAGTGAAAAATAATATTAGGTTGGCAAATATCTCCCTTCCGCCTTTTCGTCTTTTTAATTTCATGGCTATGTATAAAGCGCTGCAGAGCTCGTATCTGGCAATACTATACATCTTTGAAAGGTCTTGACATAACCTAAAAAACGACGCTAGGCATGATTAGTTTGAATATTGCGTTCAACAGTTATAGACGTGTAAACATGGAGTTCACTAACGCCGAAATTAGCGCTATTTTACAGCGCTAGAGGAACATTCCGGGAGATTAATGGTGTTTTGATGGAATCACTTCGAATTGCGGAGAATTGGTTTCGACGATGCAGAGCGGGTGAAAACGACACCATGGATAAGCCAGCCGGCGGAAGACCTGTCACGACGAATACCGATCAAATCATGGAAAACATCGAGTTAGACCGGCATCTCGTGGCATCGCCCAGGAGATGGAAGTTAGTCACCAAACCATTTTAAACCATATGCAGAAAGCTGGATACACAAAAAAGCTTGATGTTTGGGTGCCGCATAATTTGACGCCAAAAAAAACCTACTGGACCGAATCAACACCTGCGATATGATGCTGAAACGTAACGAACTCGACCAATTTTTGAAGCGGATGGTGACTGGCGACGAAAAATGGATCACATACGACAATATCAAGCGAAAACGGTCGTGGTCGAAGGCCGGTGAATCGTGAACAGTGGCCAAACCAGGATTGACGGCCAAGAAAGTTTTGTGAGTGTTTGGTATGATTGAAAGGGTATCATCCACTATGAGCTGCTCCCATATGGACAGACGCTTAATTCTACCATGTGCTGCGAACAACTGGAGCGCTTGAAGCAGGCGATCGACCAGAAGCGTCCAGAATTGGCCAACAGGAAGGGTGTTGTGTTCCACACACTTCATTGATGACTCATCCTAAGCTCCGGGAGATGGGATGGGACTCAAAAGAGTCTTGTGAAAAGTGGCTGTCCGAGTTCTTCACAAATAAGGAGGGGGCTTCTACGAGGGGGGTATTATAAAGTTGCCGTATAGATGTAAACAGATTATCGAACAAAATTCCGCATATTTGAACTAAACCCGATCACTGTAACACTTTTCATAAAAAGGCGGAAGGGAGATATTTGCCAACCTATTATTATTAAACCTGGTAACATTTTCTGCATATATTATTTAACAATATAAAAGCTTTGTGATCTTTGATTCTGAAATGAAGCTACAAATCGTTTTGAGAGTTTTAGACTTAATCAACTTGTATAGCTCAATATTTATAGAGCTGTAGAGAGATAATTGTTTCAAAAACTGAAAAAAATCTTCACAAAGGAACTTTGCTATAAGATTGAGCTATATGTCCTGGTAACAATTTCATAGAACCAGCTCTTAGTAGCGAAGACCTAAAATATAACTGTTTTCACTTGTTGATTCAGACTTATTGATCAGTCATTAGGCCAAATAGTGTTAATCTAAGTAAAAAATCGTGAATCTGATCCTTATTTTTAATCATAGTGCCTTGACTCAGCTGAATCTGGTCTGCACAGGGACCAGTTATATCACTCTCAATGAGCGTCTTAACCTCAATGATTTATGTTCGCTTGAATATTTTAACAAACTATTCTAATAAATATACTCAATCGAAATTGATAATCGCGAACTCGAGTACACCACCCGATGAAAGATAAGAAGAGCCTAAATTTGAAAGTATGCGAAAAGCTTTCTTGAAATAAAGTAACGGTAATCAGGAATAATAAGTCTCGTATGCGGTCATCAGTAAATCATTACCAAGCAAAATGATAATTATTAAAAGTTGTCTGTTTTATCAGAAAGATGCGCATTAAAGAAGCACTAATGAATGCAGTTCTTCCTTAGAGCTTATTTATAAATATATATATATACTATATATACAACGAAAAAGTACGAGGGCTGCTATATATATTTCTGGCCTAGGCAACACTAAGTGTTGCTAGATGCAATCTGACATTTCCATTGGAAAGTTTGACATTTTTTAGCATAACATCACTCAGAACGTTTTTCATTTAATCGTGAATTGTTTTATTTACAGGGAATTACAAATTCATCTCGGCCAAAAAATGGAATTAATTCGTGAATATTTTCATGCGATCATTTTTCACAACTTTCGACGTGGATTATCGCGACAAGAGTGCATCGATGAACCAAAATCTTTGTATGGCTATGAAGCACCATCCTATAGCACTGTGAAAACCGGGTACAACGAATTCAATCGTGGCCGACGCTCGCTCAAAGACGAATTCAGTGAAGGTCGTCCAAAAACAGCCGTTGTGACAGAAAACATCGATGCCGTACGTGAACTGATAATGCAAGACCGTCATGTAACATACCTTCAGATAGAGGCATGCCTATGCATTTCTCCCACCAGCATACATTCGATATTGCATGAACACCTGGCCGTAAAAAAGGTTTGTTCTCGTTGGATCCCGCACAATTTGACTATCGCTCAAAAAAAGGCTCAAAACAAGTGGTTCGAAAATTGGTTTGAGCGCATGCAAAAGTGTATAAATCATGATGGAGAATATTTTGAAAAACAATAAAACCATTTTCGTTGATAAATATTCCTATTTTCATTATTAGGCCAGAAATATATATAGCAGCCCTCGTACAACAAAAACAGACACACTCGTATATAATATACAGTTATATAAAAGGTATTGTTCATGATGCGTTGCACGTTGCAGTTCGCCTTTAATTGAAACAGAAACAGCAACAGAAACATGAGCAAATTCCGCAATTGCAATAAACATATCAGAAATGTGAAAAGTTGAAAAATTGTGCAAAATAATATAACCAAAAATGCATAAAATTCGCAAAATTGTGCAAAATTGATTTCATTTTGGTTGCCAAGTGCATGTTTTGTTTGCTGCACAAACAAATAATAAAATAAAATAAAAGAGTGCAAATTTAATGCAAAATAATTTCATTTTGCGATTGCATTCTACAGCTGAGCGCGTACAGCAGAATATATAACGGGTGATTTTTTTGAGGTTAGGATTTTCATGCATTAGTATTTGACAGATCACGTGGGATTTCAGACATGGTGTCAAAGAGAAAGATGCTCAGTATGCTTTGACATTTCATCATGAATAGACTTACTAACGAGCAACGCTTGCAAATCATTGAATTTTATTACCAAAATCAGTGTTCGGTTCGAAATGTGTTTCGCGCTTTACGTCCGATTTATGGTCTACATAATCGACCAAGTGAGCAAACAATTAATGCGATTGTGACCAAGTTTCGCACTCAGTTTACTTTATTGGACATTAAACCAACCACACGAATGCGTACAGTGCGTACAGAAGAGAATATTGCGTCTGTTTCTGAGAGTGTGGCTGAAGACCGTGAAATGTCGATTCGTCGCCGTTCGCAGCAATTGGGTTTGTGTTATTCGACCACATGGAAGATTTTACGCAAAGATCTTGGTGTAAAACCGTATAAAATACAGCTCGTGCAAGAACTGAAGCCGAACGATCTGCCACAACGTCGAATTTTCAGTGAATGGGCCCTAGAAAAGTTGGCAGAAAATCCGCTTTTTTATCGACAAATTTTGTTCAGCGATGAGGCTCATTTCTGGTTGAATGGCTACGTAAATAAGCAAAATTGCCGCATTTGGGGTGAAGAGCAACCAGAAGCCGTTCAAGAACTGCCCATGCATCCCGAAAAATGCACTGTTTGGTGTGGTTTGTACGCTGGTGGAATCATTGGACCGTATTTTTTCAAAGATGCTGTTGGACGCAACGTTACGGTGAATGGCGATCGCTATCGTTCGATGCTAACAAACTTTTTGTTGCCAAAAATGGAAGAACTGAACTTGGTTGACATGTGGTTTCAACAAGATGGCGCTACATGCCACACAGCTCGCGATTCTATGGCCATTTTGAGGGAAAACTTCGGAGAACAATTCATCTCAAGAAATGGACCCGTAAGTTGGCCACCAAGATCATGCGATTTAACGCCTTTAGACTATTTTTTGTGGGGCTACGTCAAGTCTAAAGTCTACAGAAATAAGCCAGCAACTATTCCAGCTTTGGAAGACAACATTTCCGAAGAAATTCGGGCTATTCCGGCCGAAATGCTCGAAAAAGTTGCCCAAAATTGGACTTTCCGAATGGACCACCTAAGACGCAGCCGCGGTCAACATTTAAATGAAATTATCTTCAAAAAGTAAATGTCATGAACCAATCTAACGTTTCAAATAAAGAACCGATGAGATTTTGCAAATTTTATGCGTTTTTTTTTTTTAAAGTTATCAAGCTCTTAAAAAATCACCCTTTACAAAATATGTACTTTGTGCCATTATCTGCGCTGATTTATTTATTTATGTTTTTATTTGTTTGTTTTGCTTTCTTCGAGCGTAATTGCGATAAAAGCTTTTAATATAAAACACATGTTGGCCAACCAAAAAAGCCGCAACGGCAACAGCAACAGCATTGCTTAATCAATATTGATTTATGTGATGTAAAAATTTAGTGCAATTGGCATTTATTTTATAGAATTATATACTATAGCAGAATTTAGCTAACATGAATTATAGCGCATAAAAACTTAGAGTAATTGAATAATCCGGCGATTTAAGTTAATAACTTAATCATTATGGCACTTATTTTAATGTTTTTTTTTTCGAATTTATATGCGCTATTATTTGTAAGAAATACATGCGTTTTGTGAGCAACATAAACTATAAAGAAAATGTTAATTTGAAAACAACAAAATCACAAAAAAACAAGCATTTGGAATTCAATATGGGCAAATCGTAGCAAAAAGTTCATTGAAAACAGCGTTGAACAACAACAACAAATTAACGCCAACAACGGCAAAGCAAATTTATGCCACACGAATCATGTCATTGAACAATAAAAATAGCAAAAAAATTAGCATTACAACAACAATACATGCATACAAAACAGGCAACTAAGCATGATATTTGTGGAAAAAATAATGCAACAACAACACACATACAAATATAATTGCACTTTGAGGCCAATTAATGCAATTAATTATAAGCGCACAACAACAGCCGTTGCAACAACACACGCAAATATTAATGACAACAACAGTCACAATAGCGGCAAACAAACAAATACAGCGTAGCAAAACAATGGTTCAACGCAAAAAAAAAGTAATTCTACAATAACAATAACAATAGCAATAGCTAAACAAAGGCAAAAATCATAACACAACTGTGATAACAACATGCTGAGCGAAATTTACATTTTTGCATAAATTTCAAATCAGCACAAAAACTCGTTGACCAATTTATATTATTTATGCCGGCATGCTGGAATTACAATAATAATAATAATAGCATTTGTTGTAATTAAAATATATTTAAAGTGTATAAAATATGAAGCACTTAATGAGTCTAATGTTGTTTACCTTTGTAACCAAGTGGATATGTGTGTGTGAGTGTAATTAATAAATAATAGAAATTATAATATTACAAAGCACATATGAAAACAACAACAACAACACAGAAATTAATACAACAATTTTATTTTCACTTTAAATGAAGATTTTTTACTAACATAGCAAAGGTTTTATTCAAATTTTAGAAATCAACACCCTCTTCATATAACTCACTCATAACTAGTGACCAGTCATAAGTAAACTTGGGGTTAGAGTTAATAGTTGCTCCTCTTCTTTACCTCTCAGACTCTATACCTCGACTAAATATCCTAAATAAGCATGAGCTGATCTTGAAAACCCACTACTGACACAAACCATACCACATGGACGCGATAGCACGTGGAAATTTCATCAATCAATTTCTAACAGCTGATCGAATGAGAAAAAACATCGCATACAGTATACAAGATCTCTTTGCTTTCTCTGACAAAAACAAGAAGAAGCTATAATCAATGGACAATTCCGTTTTCACAAGAGGTCGATCGAAGGAGAAGAAGCATCGCATACAGCATTCAAGATCTCTTTGCTTTCTCTATAAAAACAAGAAGCACCTCGAATCAATAGACAATCCCGTTTTCACAAGAGGTCGATCGAAAGAGAAGAAACATCCCATACAGCATTCAATATCTCTTTGCTTTCTCTGACAAAAACAAGAAGAATCTGGAATCAATGGACAATCCCGTTTTAACAAGAGGTTAAAACAAATCTACGAACCCGATTCGGCTGGATTTGTGACAGTAGCTGTATAAGAGAATGTACCATAAAACACAACTCTTCCGATAGTTGCGTCCTCTGAACTAAATTAGAAGCCTGTAAATACATACTTGTTTAATTTCTAAAGATTTGTCTGCGAGTTAAGATCACAACCGCAAATCCTTTACTTCTACTTGACTGGCTCTGAAACAGCTTACACGGTTATAGCCGAGTCCACAACAGCGCGCCATTTATTTCTCGCCTTGGCAGTTTGGTGGCAATTGGAGGCCAGGTCCTTCTCCACTTGGTCTTTCCAACGAAGTGTAGGCCGTCCTCTTCCGCGACTTCCTCCAGCGTGTACTGCAACGAATACTTTCAGAGCTGGGGCACTTTCGTTCATTCGAACAACATGACCTAGCCAGCGTAGCCGCTGTCTTTTTATTCATCATTCCATCGTCTGCGGTATTTGCCGTTGTCAATGTTCTGAGAACTATAAATCTTCGGCAAAACCTTTCTCTCGAAAACTCCTAGTACCGTCTTATCGTCCATGCTTCTGCACCATAAATTAGGATGCCAATGATGAGGGACTTGTAGAGTTTGGTATCTGTTCGTCGAGAACGGAAATCCTTTTACCTTTAGAATATTTCTCTTGGGCGCTACTACCTCAGCATTACTCACTTAGAGTGGAACTATGAATAGCAAAGCATTTGTTACTGAGAAGTTTCATTCACATTTCTCGCATAAAAATATCAAAATTTTAAGGTGAAACACTTTCCGGGTCAAAGGTCATGCTTTAAATTAGTTATAGACCTCATTTCTTTTACAAAAAATTCTATATAATCTCCAAATACACAATCTGTGCTTACTGCAACAAACCGCTTCATAATATATGCAGTTAAATATACAGTTATTAATGACAAACACGTTGTTTCGTTATCCAACGACGCTGGCAAATATTAACATTAACCCTTACCAAACACACTTGTCTAACTAAGTATTGTCAGACAAAGGCATGCAAACTTAAATTTTAACGCCCTCTGTGATTAGATCATCCTTTTGTTTTTGTTTTTGTTTTTTTTTTGCCAGCTGATATTATGTACACACTGATGATGGCTTGTTGCGGCTTACTCGCTGCTTGTAGCTTGTAGCTTGTAGAAATTGCAATTACAGCGCTTACACAGTGATACACAACAACAACACACACAACAACAAGTACAAGTTTAAGTTTGTGTCGGCTCGCGCTTTGCAACCCACATCTGTAACAAATCAGCAGCTATGAAAAGCATGTACAACACAACAAAACAACAACAACAACAACAAGTACAATTAAGTACACACAACAGCAGCAGCAACAACACCACCACCAGCGCCACCACCAGCGCCACCCCTTTGTCATGTGCTCCATTGCTATTTGTTGATTTCGCTTTTGTTCGACGCTGTTCATATTCATTATAGTGATAAATTTTAATTAAATAAAGCAAAACATGGCTAACTGGATATCAGCCGACGACCCGGCGTCAACGACAGCGCGGCTAACCAACGACTCTCTGTGACGGTTTGACTGGCTGTCGTACTCCCGGGGCTGTCGTACTCGCCGGGGCTGCCTAATTGCCCGACTAGCTGGCAGTTGGCTACAATGCCGCGGTTGTTTGTGTGCTCATTGTTGTTTTTGTCGTTGTCATATGCTTGCCACTGCACTGCCAAGAGGCTGCCGCGCAAAGTGTTCTCCACTTGTTGTTCGCTTGGGGTCTTGTCGGCTGGCCCGCCACATACCGACCACCGACGCCAGCGCCACTATCGCAATTTGCGGTGTGCGCTGTTGATTCAGTCCAACCGACCACCACTGCCACCGTTACTCGTTACTCGGCGTGTGGCAACGCTGCCGCCTCAATCCTCACCCCAACCCTGCCAACCGTTTATTTGCGCTGGCTGTCATCACACTTGACACTAAATAAATTAAGCAGCATTTTCTATGAGCGTATTATATATCGCCACGATTTCCTATAAATTTGTGTCTTACCATATCAATCTTGAAGATCTTTTTGTGCGCTTACAGTTACTACGAGTATATGAAGAGAAAATAAATTAATTTCTGTGTAATGTGCTCGTGTACTCATGGCGACTCGTATATATGGTGATTTGTTGGATCGTGTCGGTTGACTTTTGCAGGTGCAATCCATATGAAGTCAAGGGGTATTTTGGGCTGCCTTCACATGGCATACACACAAGAACACACAGATGAAGACACGCGAGTACACGTGATTACATCGGGATGACATAAGAAAGCCACTACAATATTAATTATGTACGAAATTGGAAATTTTCCGGCAGCTATGAAAAAGGTAAGTAATATAATACAGCGCGCCCGATTACAAGCATAATATGTAGATATTTACTTCTTTAGATGTTCATAAATTGAGGCCTATTAGTAAACTTTAGTTTTAGTAGTTGCTCAGAAGCGGATTTTCAGGCAAGGAAGGTTTAAGAAAGAGTAGGCAATTGAAATGTAAAGTCCTCCCTCGACGAACAAAAACTAAACTCTACAAGTCCCTCATCATTCCCGTCCTGCTTTATGGTGCAGAAGCGTGGACGGAGTCAACATCCGATGAGACGGCATTAGGAGTTTTCGAGAGAAGATTTGCGGAAGATTTATGGTCCCTTAAACATTGGCAACGGCGAATACCACAGAAGATGGAATGACGAGCTGTATGTGTTATTCGACGACATAGACATAGTCCAGCGAATAAAAACACAGCGGATACGCTGGCTAGGTCATGTTGTTCGAATAGACGAAAGTGCACCAGCTCTGAAAGTTTTCGATGCAGTACCCGCTGGTGGAAGCCGAGGAAGAGGGAGATTTCCACTTCCAAAAGGAGAGATGCGTGGCGCGCTGTTGTGGACTCGGCTATAACCGCGTAAGCGGTGTCTATGCCAGTCAAGAAAAAGAAGAAGGTTTAAGAAAGAAATACTTTGTAAACGATGTTACTAATGGTGCTCTAAGTAAGGCGTAAAGCTCGCGGTTACAAAATGCGCAATAGTAAAAGTCACTAAGTACTTGATCAAGAGCGTACAAGACACAGGCTAACAGTAATCGGATGAAAACTAGAACTGAAGACGAGCTTTTGGAACGAAAATGTTTCTGATACAGATAGTTCACTCGTGGGAGAAATGTGTATTTAAGTTGTCAAAACAACAGAGCTCGAAGAGTGGAGAATCGAAAAAGTGAGCGATGGCTTAGAAGAGTTAAAAAAAAGAGTACGCTTATCCATGTAAAATTTTAAGATAAAACAGAAATGTAATTTCCTCTTTACTCTCTTAAATTCTTTTAAACTTTTTAAAGTGTACTTTTAACTGAAATGCTGCAATTCCACAGATGATCTACTCACTCGCTTCATTACCATTAAACAACGCTTTATCGTTCACGTTCAACTAAATTTATCCGCTTGTCGCCTCTTGATACAACAAACGGCGACATCACAACAGTTGGTGTGCGGCATGCAACACATGCAACACAACTGGCGGCAATCAACCGCAGCGACAATATTGCAATTGCGAACGTCACAACATGTCGCGGGCGCGCAATGACAATGCCAATAACAACAATAACAAATACCCAATAGCGCGTTGAGAAAAAAAACAACATGAAACCCCGCCCGAACGTCAAGTGGCAGACACAAACGATAAACTGTAATAATATTTCAACAATTTTTTTGTGGCAAAACTGAGTTTTTTTTCTTGTGCAACTGTTTTTTGAAGCGAACAATTATTTTTTAATTTTAATTTCTGTAACTTTACATTATTTTTGTGTGCGATTTTCTCAGCGCGCCCAGCCCAGCTTAGCTTCATGTGCCTAACGGACCGGCATACGAGTCCATATTGCGCCAGCCGCGCGCCCCACCACCCAATTCAGGCGACACGCTCAACTGTTTGTCAGCGAATGCTAACGATGCTCGTGCCACAGCGAGAGCAACAACAACAAACTATATCTGGTACGATATATAATACTATATATTTATATATATATATGTATTGTATATATGTATGTCTGTGTGAGTCTGCGTTCATTTGTAGTTGCAATTTTATATTTATTTTTTATAACATTTTAGCATAGCAATTAATTTAATTGCACACTATTCTTTTTTGTTGTTGTTGTTTTTATTGTTATATTGTTTGCTATTTGCATTGGCCGCTACGCCCGCAGTGCAGTTTTTGATGTTGTTATTGTTGTACATTGTTGTTGCTTTTATTGTCGCCCGCAATGAGATGCAAAATAATACCCACACGCCTTTGTCGCAACCTCTCCTCGACGCTGGAAAGCAGGCAAATATCCAGATACGGCTACATGACAATAACGATGGCAACAACACAACACAACACAACACAAAAAAGCAACAACAATGCCCACTTAATACGGGTATTTATTTACTTACATCATTGCCAGCGCTGCAGCAGCAAATGAATGCGAATGAAAAAAGGCAACAACATACAACAACGTTGCCACTGCAACAATATCAATGTCCAGCGCTTGACAAAACACAATTGCTGTCGTTGTTGTTGTTGTTGTTTTTATTATACATTTTGTGCAGTTTTATTATATTTTTGCACTGTTTACCCCCATGTGCTGATTTAAATTTAAATTTCAATAAATTGCAAAGTAAATTGAACAATGAGCAAATAAAAGTGTACGACGATATTTTGCCTCGCTGCTACGGCGGATGAAATGCGCTACAGTCGGTGAGTTCAGGAGACCGACTATTCAGAGCGGGTATGTATTTTGTTGCAAACAAGTGGCCTTATCGAAAAACCAGACCTTAAAATCGGGGCGAGGTCTCAACTTGATCTTTAGAAATCGAAAATCCGCGAATCACTTAGAACCCAATAGGTCCAATAGACGTCTACATATCCAGCGTAAGCGAAATCTCAACTTGATCTTTAGAAATCGAAAATCCGCGAATCACTCAGAACCCAATAGGTCCAATAGACGTCTACATATCCAGCGTAAGCGAAATCTCAACTTGATCTTTAGAAATCGAAAATCCGCGAACCACTCAGAACCCAATAGGTCCAATAGACGTCTACATATCCAGCGTAAGCGAGGTTTCAACTTGATCTTTAGAAATCGAAAATCCACGAATCACTCAGAACCCAATAGGTCCAATAGACGTTTATATATCCAGTGTAAGCGAGATCTCAAATTGATCTTTAGGAATCGAAAAGCCGCAATCCACTCAGAACTCAATAGGTGCAATGGGCGTCTATATATCCAGTGTAAGCGAGATCTCAACTTGACCACTACTAACCGAAAACCAACGAACCCTTCAGAACAGTACGTCTGGTTCTACATATATATCCAGAGTAAAGATTCTTTTTTTGATATTCCTAGGCTTAAAAATCGATGAAAATATCCGCTTATAATTAAATTACTGATTTGTTGCTAAAGAACCCACGGAACAGTACTATACAGATTCGATCGAATTGTTTTAGGAAGCTTTGGTTACATTTTCATTCAGCATTGTTGTTGTTTTTGTACTTAGTTCCCGAAATAATTTTCGAAACTTCGAAAAGTCTTCTTCTTTTTCAAATTATAAAATTTCATCGCATTAAGTTTTGAAAACCTTAACCTCCGAGAAAAGTCAGTTCAACAGATATATAATAATAATAATATAAATATAATAATACAATATTTTTAGAAGATCAAGCCGATCATCAAAAATTTTTCAAAAATAGAAGAAATTAGCGCAGGCCATCCTCGGTTGAAAAATTCATTTCTGGTTAGGTTCTTTATCAGAGACTCTGAGTTTTATGGAATCACACATCAAGGAAGACAAGTTCGACATAGCAACTGACAGAGATTTAAACGTTTCGAAATCTTTAAAACGGCTTAGGTTAGTTTCAATAAGAGAATCGCACGAGAGAAACCTGAGAAAGACCTTTATATTAAAAAGGAAAGTGAGAGCTTTGGAAAACTATTTGCTGCAAGTACTGAAAGCGTCAGTAGAAACGAGAGTTTAAATCATTTTAGAACTACTTGTGGCTGTTTAGCAACTAAAACTGTTACATATGAATATTACATTGCTTTTCAGAAACCGGGATGTAGACTCAAGCAATAACCAATGCGACCACTGCAGTCAAGGGAATAAAAAGTATAAAAAATATATTTTTCAAATTACAACAACACAAATGAACGTACAAACATGAATAGCCAGTTCGTCTGCAAATGAGCCAAGAGGCGAGCCGCACAACTAACAAATGCATTGCAGTGGGCAGAGAATGGAGGCAGAAAAGCCGTGGTTGTGGCAGCTGGTTGGGGATTTAAGTACAAGTTCACATGTGGCAGGCAGGCAACGCTTTAATGTCACAACCCAAACCAAGCTTGCCAACACACACACTGTCATAGAGAGAGAGAGACTCGTGTGTTTATGTAAATTATTTGTGTTGCATACAACGCAAGCACACAACCCCATACATACTCCTATAGACATTGTACATTGTTATTGGCCCCCAGATGATTAAAATACAAACAAGCACACAAATTGAAGAGCATGAGAATGGGCGAAGAAAAAAAAAATACGAATTGTGTATAATGTGACGATATGTAGATTGTTGTTGACAATAACACACAAATTGCACATGCAAACACACGCACACACATACAAACACACGGCACGGTGGATGTGAACATTTTAAAGTATAATGTGTTTAATTCCTTTTAGCGAAATCGTCGGCTACAAGACCCAGCTTGGGTTGGTTGCTTGGTTGGTTGGCTGCCCCCAAACTGGGATGGTCGCTCGCTTAAAGCGCGATAGATGAAAACAAGCAAATAAAGCTTGTACAATATCGTGTTGTTGTTTGTAAATAACAGTGTGCGACAAGGGAAAACAAATAAGTATGGAAAGGTAATTGGCGAGTAAATAGCTTAGCAGAAAAGGTTGACATAAAAAATTGAAAACAAGATGCATACATGCAGACTTATTTAAGGCTTAGGAGAGGAGCATATTAGGGTGGTGCATAAAAATATGAAAATATTTAAATTAAAAAAAGATAAAAAAAGTTAAATGAATTTAAATATTTTAAAAATAGTTTAACCACCTTATTGATGATACCTAAGTCCAAGATATGTAATAATTTTCCTTACTAAATGGACTATTACGCAGCTGTTTATGTATGGACCTATGTAGACTCAAAATATGGAAATTGTTTACTTTTCTCATTGAATATCTGAAAAGGATACACTTTAGACAAGTTCTGAGTACAGATTAGAGGCTGTTAAGGGGTTACATGGGTTTCGTGGGTTTAAAAAAATTGATTTTTTGTTTTTTTAGTTATTAATTTCTACAGCATCTCAAGAATATTATCCTAAATTTTCAAGTCGATCCGAATAATAGTTTCGGCGATACCGCCTTGGAAGGCGCGTTTTTCTCGGAACCGTTTTTCAAAGTCAAAACTACGCTACCGATGTTGATGAAATTTTGCACAGGTGTTCAAGATACAATTTACCCGTACTTTAAAAAAGGATTTTATTTTTTTCAATTACAACTATTTAAAAGAAAAAGTCAAAATGTCAAGCAATTTGAACGACTTTTATTTTTTTGAAAAATTTCTATGTATAAGTCATAAAAATGTTTGAATTAAATAAATAATTTTTTTCATAGAAAAAAAAACATAGAAAAATAATTTTTTTCATAGAAAAAAAAAATATTGAAAATAGGCCTTTTTTACACGACAAAAGCCATCTGACCTCTTAAGGTATTTTAAGACTTGAGGTTCAACATTTTGAGCCTCTTTCGATTCACAATAGGCTCAAATCTTTTCTATATAATTTTCATAATAAATTTACTAATCGAAGCTTTAGACTTTAGTCTAGTCGATGTATGAGTTGCATTTCCAGCTCTTTTTGATAAATCTTGAGAGAAACTCATATTAAAGAACTACACTAATGTCCAAAGAAAAATCTCCATAAACACAAAAGAACACAGTCACATTACAATAATATATATTTCAGCGCAAAGCAAATATGTGGTACCACAGCAAACACAAAAGAAAAATCACCTTTTACAACAACAAAAAAATATTTCTGTGGTTTTGCCTTTCATGGAGGCGAGTACTATGTTTGACAATATGCTTCTCGAAACCGTCGTAATAGTGACAAATTGTCTAGCTTGTACGCTGCTCGGCGGCGGCGACATTGAACGTTATGAGTAACGTTTTTAAAGCTTTGCTGCTGCTCATACTTGGTAGGGTCTACGGTGGGTGTGAGGGACTGTTGTTTAGTAGAGTGTAGATTTTTTGAGATAGGCGCTGGCCCGGCGTGTACTGTGTTATGGGTCCGACGACGCTGTTGTTAACAAAGTAGAGGCTCATATTTTTCAAAAATAAAAAGTAAAATTGTTGCTAGTATTTGCTGTTCTTCTATTCGGGGTAATTACTCATAAGCGCATTTGCAAGGCGGTGAAATGTGCTCACCTAAGCGCATACACAAATTTATGTGCTAACATCTATTACCAACATGCCCTTTCATACATACATATGTAAGATATGTGTAACCTTCGTAACGGCTTTATTTAAATCCAACATTATTACCGTTATTTATTGCTGCTAATGCTGATTTTATAGCAATTTGGTAGACTTGTTTTTAATTTCAACAAAAAGCGTTGTTTCACTGGTGTGGTGGCTTTGAGGTCAATATTTTTTTAAACCATTTTTCTCATAAAAATAAATTAAATATCTAAAATTAAAATTAAAATCAAAATTAAAATTAAAATTAAAATTAAAATTAAAATTAAAATTAAAATTAAAATCAAAATTAAAATTAAAATTAAAATTAAAATTAAAATAAAAATTAAAATTAAAATAAAAATAAAAATAAAAATAAAAATTAAAATTAAAATTAAAATTAAAATTAAAATTAAAATTAAAATTAAAATTAAAATTAAAATTAAAATTAAAATTAAAATTAAAATTAAAATTAAAATTAAAATTAAAATTAAAATTAAAATTAAAATTAAAATTAAAATTAAAATTAAAATTAAAATTAAAATTAAAATTAAAATTAAAATTAAAATTAAAATTAAAATTAAAATTAAAATCAAAATTAAAATCAAAATCAAAATCAAAATTAAAATTAAAATTAATTACAAAAATTTTATTCAATATGTATGTTTTCTCAACATATTCTCTTGTTATTTCAGCATGCAACAGTGAACCGTGTTGCCTTTTGTAGTTGTTGTTGTTGTTAAGAATGTTTAACACTTTCTTATTGCTAATGTCGATGTTGTCATTCTTGCATTATGATATCTTATTGTTTGTTCTTTGTCATATATCGGCGCTAATAAGCAATGTCAACATGTCGGCAAAGCATAAAAAGAATTTCTGTTTTCTTTCTTGTGTGCGAGTACTGCGGCATGACAAACAACATGCCAGCAAATAACCAATAGGTATTTAAATCGAAAATAAACATTTTCGAAGGGAAAAGTGCGCAAATAAAGCACAACAGGTCATGCTTTAGTAGGAAAGACGATGGCTTTTTGGCAACGAAGAAGAGTTACTTGGCAAGAAAGCCATATAGATCAGTGTTTTAAACTATATGCTTCTGAACAAAATCTAGAAAACACACAGCAGATGGACATTTTCTTCAAAAATTACTTTTAAATGCCTTCTATCAACTGAAAGTCTGAGTATAGTAAGACTATGGCTGCGAACAAAGTGTCTACTGTCGATCTTAAGTGCTGAAATATAACCTTTCAACTAGTTTTCACTACAAAACTATTTTTTTTGAGATAAATTCTCTTATAATACCATAAACCTTAATAATTAATTGAATACTATGATTTGTAATCTGTCTCACGCCATGTACAGGTCAACTGTGTTCATTTCACTTACTAGACTGTGGCTACAAGCCAAGCTTTACGGCTTTGCAATTCATTAAATGATTATTCTAATTCTCACAACTCCACTCACAACCCAACTGACGCAAGCCAAGCAATTTATGATATTAGCGCTAAGCGCACATTATGAGCTTAAGAACGAAATCTATGACAGCATGCAACTCATAATGGAGAAATTCACAGTACACACATACATACATATATACAAATGTATGCATATAAATATATAATTAATGAAAACCGGTAAGCCAATATCTCATCAGAGCGCGCATGACTCATGCAAACGTAAATGCGGCAGCGCGATTAATAGTCTTAATGACATAAGTACACAACTGAATGACACTAAGCGTTCGCTGATCCGATAAGCGATATATGCATATTAAATGAATAAAAATAAACGAGCGAGCGCTTTTTGCTTCCTTTATGCAACAAATTAAGAACACGAGTACTACGAGCGCTATACTATTATTTCCTTATTAAATTGCTTTAACTACACTCTAGTAGTTTAATTTGTAGAAGAAACTTGTTTTACCAGCACTTACCGGGATTATGTCAGTGGATTGTCAAGCGTTTAGAATGGATCAGCGGCGCTGAGACTGAAAGGAAAAAACAAAAAACCAAAAATTAATTATAAATAATAATTTAAAAAAATATATTTTTGATAAAAAAAGCAAGCATATGTCTCATGAGTGGCATAAAACCACAAGTTGTACAATAATAATAACAACAAATTTATAAATCATGACTACAAATAAAAAAAAATTGTTAAAATAAAACAAGTAAGGGAGAACTAAATTCGAGTGTAAACGAATATTTTATACTTTCGCAGTTTTAATGGCTGAAAGACAGGAGACAGTACAGGAATTGTAAATAGATTATATTCAACCTATTGTTGAAGGCATTTCATTAATCTATGGCAACTGTTATTTTTATATCTCAAAGAACATATTCCTTCAATGAAAATAAAATGATTCAGATTCTGGCTAACCTCGTATATATTGGTTACATGTTGGTTACATTGAGACTAGAAGAAGGCCTACGCTGACTCGAGGGAAGGAAGTGGGCAGGGCGAATAGAAAAAAACCAGAACCGTTACATATGAGATTAAGTCAGATGTGGCGGAAGTGGAGTCTGACAGGAAATGTTACTTTTCCAGAAAGAAAGTCAGTTTAGAATGTAACATAGCTTTTTCCTGTACTTCCCGAACTTCCGTTCGTCACATGTCCACTTCCGTTTTGGGACTTCCGGTTCCTTTGATCGATATCCGGTTTGAGTTAGTGTCGGGTTCATTTCCGGTTCTGGGGGTTTCACTTCCGTTCTCCACAAACCCACTTCCGTTTTGGAATTTCCATTTCCTGTACTTGAAACTCGTTTTGAGTTGGTGTTGTTGGTTTTGTTTCCGGTTCCTGTAACTTCGCTTCCTCCGTGATCATTTCTGTTGCCCGCGGTAGATCCGTTTGTCTATAATCACATTTAGTTCTATCAATATACAAATGTACATGTACCACCCAGTTTTTTCAGTATCCACCTGCTGCACAATTCTGGTCGCCTGGTACAAATCGGCAATTTGAAACTTTGCAAAAATCACAGCTGCTACATGAGCTGCTTTCGTATAGTTCATCTCCACTGGACAGAGCTTCTTCAGGCAGGTGCTCTGTTCGAGATCAGTCTTGGAATTGTGTTAATCAGAAGGCAGTAAACGAGAAGAGATAACAATTGCATAGTTTGAGAGATATATTCAAAAAAATTATTTGGGTGAGGGGTCCACCCCACTTTTGAAACAAATTACAAATATGAATTCGATATTTTTAAGCAAAAAAGCAAATTCAAACACATGTCTCATGCGTGACAATGACGTATGCAAAATACAACAAATTGTACAACAATGAAAACAACAAATTAATAAATCAAGATTACAAATAAAAAAGAGTAAAAATCATAATTTACGATTTTATTGTTATTATTATTTGCAACTATTTTCATACACATACATATATACATACATAAAGTACATATGTAGATATACATACAGACTGTCCGATAATTTACGTTATTTCACGTTTACTTAATAGTTAATACCCCAAAACCGCACGATAATGATGCTAATGACTTTTTGTTGTTTGTTAAAGAGCTGGCAAAAGCAAACAAACACAAAAAACAACAACAACAAGTACAACAAATTGTTATCTAAATTGCTTGACCGATCGACACTCCAATTAACCGATTCGACGTCGACGTTCCGTCTCTTATTGACTTTGTGATTAACCAACGCTTTGCGCTGCGCCTGCCGCCCACTGCCCGGGCCAATTTGGTTGTTGTTGTAGCGGTCAATAGTGTTTGCTTGTTAAACGTATTTTAGCTTTGCTTTTTTGTTGCTTTGAGGAAATGTTGCGCTGTTGTTCTTTTGCATTTTTGCGCATTTTTTGTTTGTTAATTTTCTATTTGGATACGCGATTGACGAATAAACCAAATATTTGCAAAAGGCATTAAGTTGGCACAAAGTGACAGACTGACTGAGTGTACTGAGTGACTGACTGTTCGCTTGTTAGATCGAAGGACAGACTGATTGGCAGTTTAATGAAGTGCACGACACGATACAAGTGGTTGTTTGTGCCATGGCACACGTAGCCATAACGATCGGGGGTGTACTTCTATACGACGGATGTGGGTTAAGTGATTGAGAGAGTTAAGAATACAAAAAAAGTTTAAATAGATATTTTTTTGCAGATTGTAGTATAATCTATAGTAGTTGAGAAGTCTAGTTGAGAATTGGTAATTGATAACTTGTAGATAAAGAAAAAAATATATATTATTATTAATCTAGTATTAAAATCAATAAATTCATTCAGCAGCTCCTCGAAATAGTTTTTTTTTTTGTAAGAATTTCGTTGTTGTTGTAAGTACCCACCAGCTTGTAAAAATAAATTAATTTAATATCGATTAGTGTTACAGTGATCGGATTTAGTTCAAATATGCGCCGTTTCGTTCGATAATCTGTTTAAATCTAGACGAAAACTTCATAATACCTCCCTCGTAGAAGCCCCCTCCTTATTTGCGAAGAACTCGGACAGCCACTTTTCACAAGCCTCTTTTGAGTTCAACTTTACACCACCAAGGGCGTTGGTCATGGACAGGAACAGGTGGTAATCACTTGGCGCTATGTCCGGGCTATATGGTGGATGCGATAAAACCTCCTTTCCGAGCTCCCGTAGCTTCTCACGAGTCATCAACGTAGTGTGTGGTCTGGTGTTGTGCTGGTGGAACACCACACTCTTCCTGTTGGCCAATCCTGGACGCTTCTGGTCGATCGCCTGCTTCAAGCGGTCCAGTTGTTCGCAGTAGATGGTAGAATTAAGCGTCTGGCCATATGGCAGCAGCTCATAGTGTATGATTTCCTTCCAATCCCACCAAACACACAGCAAAACCTTCCTAGTCGTCAATCCCGGCTTGGTCACTGTTTGAGACGATTCACCGGCCGTCGACCACGTCCATTTTCGCTTAATATTGTCATATGCGACCCATTTTTCGTCGCCAGTCACCATCCGCTTCAAAAATGGGTCGAGCTCGTTCCGTTTCAGCAGCATATCGTAGGCGTTGATTCGGTTCTGAAGGTTTTTTTTCAAATCATGCGGCACCCAAACATTAAGTTTTTTTGTGTATCCAGCCTACTGCAGATGGTTTAAAATGGTTTGGTGACTAACTCCCATCGCCTAGACGATGTCACGAGATGCCACATGACGGTCTAACTCAATGTTTTCCATGATTTGATTGGTATTCGTCGTCACAGGTCTTCCGCCGACTGGCTTATCCATGGTATCGTTTTCACCCGCTCTGAATCGTCGAAACCATTTCTCCGCAGTTCGAAGTGATAGAGTACCATTCCCCAAAACACCATTAATCTCACGAAACGTTTCTCTATCCAAACTAATCATGCATAGCGTAGTTTTGTAGGTTATGTCAAGACCTTTCAAAGATGTATGGTATTGCCAGATACGAGCTCTGTAGCGCTTTCTATATAGCCGCGAAACTCAAAAGACAAAAAGGCGGAAGTCCAACCTAATATATCCATTTTTGGTTCCATATCACTTAATCTGGCGAGACAATCCAGTTAGTGGACAGAGTGAAAGTCACAAAGGAGTGAAGAAGAGATTCAGAATTACAGAGAAGTGGTAAAATATACTATAGTTGTTAAAGAAATATAAAAAGATATCACTTTCGGGTTTGAGCACTAGTTACGAATCATCGAAGAAAGGTTGGTTGATGTCTCTTAAGCACCTATATTGATATGAATATTGAACTCAAGCGGTCACATTCGGGTCTTTGGCAGGTATATAGTTTCAGCAATAGCACATAAAAGCATATAAAATAGAAATTGAAATATTTTTAAGGTTAGTAGACGAAATATTCAAATAATTAAACACCAAAAATCATATTAGTACTTTCAAATATATTAAAAAAAATTTATTTTGAGAATAACATAAAATTTTCAAATAATTTTTTGCCAAATTTAAACTTTTTCTAATTAACAAAAGTAATATACTACAACAACAATAAGCTTTTTGTTGTATTTTACTGCTTATATGCACATAAATTGCCGTTTTTTTGCGAAAACTCAGCGACGAATGACATGTGCTTGGCTTTTGTTCGACTTCTTAATATTGATTTCATATACATATATGTATATGTGTAGGTGTAGGTTTGTATGTGTTTCTTTTTTTTTTTGTTTTTGCTTTCAACTGTGCTATAACAGCAGTTTGTGGCAATTTCTTGGCGTCGTTTTTGTTTTTTACTTTTTTGTTCCACAATTTGTGTTTTGCAATTTACTTGTCGCTTTTGTGAAATGCCGCACACTGCCGCGCGTCAGTGGCCAGAATTAGAATTCCAACATACTGGCAGTGCTGGCCGTAAGTACAATGCGAGTGGTAATTTGTTTTAATGGATTTCATGCATATCTCAGTAGGGGGCTGTACTGAACTGGTCGCACACAAGCGCACGAACTAATGACAAACAACAAAAAAACAAAAAAAAATTTGAAAAAATAATGGAAATAAATTAGCTGCTAAGCTAAGCTAGCACAACAAAAAAAAAAAAAAACCAAAAAAAAAACACAAAACACGCGCCAGAAATTGCACCTCTTTCAGCGAGGACCCAGCCCCAAAACGACGTTCGTATAGTCAAGCATAATAGTAACGTGCTGCCTTAAATAGCTGTCCTAACTAACTATTTAAGTACAAATGCATGTATTTATTTACCAAGCATTTAAGTCTGTATGTATGTATGTGCGTGTAAGTACAGCTATTTGCGAGTGGGTGTGTTGTGTGTTGTTGGGTCTTGGCTTTTCGAAATTTAATTTACTTGAATAATGTAGCGGTGACACAACACGAAATATCAGCTGATTTGCCGCAAAGGCACACAACACAACGCTCAGCTATAATACATAGGTATACCACTGTAGGTAAATAACTGTATGTGTATGTATGTATGTGTGTGTTAGCTTATGACTGCCTGCCTGTCCGTCTGTGTGCCGGCTGTTCGCCTGACTGGCTGTTGAAGCGTTTCGCGACAGACTTGCTGGCACCAAAATCAAACGAACTAAAACAGCAACAACAACAACAGCAACAACATTTCAACTAATATACACTTATATGTGTTCTCGGGCATGCGTGTTGTTGTTGTATTTCGCTTGAAAAAGGTACAATTTAGTTGAGCCCGTTCACATTTATGTATGTGTGTGTCGCTGTGTTTGCGTGTAGTTTACTCGCTTGTATGGACGTCAAATTGTGCAACCAAGCGTAAAATAAACCCAAGCTAAGCAAATGAAAGCAGCAACAACAACTACAACAGGGGGAAAGACAACAGTGCATATTATATGGCAAGAGTAGTTTAGGTACGCTCGAAGCAGCAGCAGAAGAGCAGCAGCAGCAGCAAAACAAGCTTTTCTGCGAATTTCACTCACCTGACACAAGCAAGCAACCAAGCAGGCAAGTAAGCAGCAGTCCCTCCACTTGACATTTGAGCAATTTGTATAACCTAAAAAAAAAATATGGCTTGGCTATGCAAACTGTTGTGCAAAATGTCTCGCTACGTCAATATGAGGCCATTATTAGTGCGTGTGTGTGTGTATGTGTTCGTTTTTGTTCACAAGCAAATGTAAGTCATATTTTTATTTGTTCATGCAGCTTCTATTACTTCGACTTGGCTGCACCTAACCCGATACTTGGGTACATAAACCTACATACTAGGCACACATATGCATATGTATGTACATAGTAAATGGCAAATATGTCACTTGATTCTGTTGCATCCACTTCAATCCAGTTAAATCTAGCGTCTTTAGCATGTAACATATGGATACTCAAGTTGCAAACTGTTACTTGCTCATATTGCACATATCATACACGTTAGCAGAATAATCTTAAAGTAGAAATTTTGTTGTGAAAAGCAATTTGTGCAATTACTAACAGTTGCTTATGCTTATAATTGCTGCATTAAGGCGGTGAGTGGCTTAATTATGTTCTATAATTTATATAAAATAATATTTCTAATTTCTAAGTGTATTTGTGTGGTTTAATAGTAGTATAAATAATTGAAAAAAAGTTAATATCAAGTGTATATAACCAATAGTTTAAACGTTATGCCGAACGTGAACACAAAATTATTGAATTTTAGTAAAATTTTCAAAGTACAAAGTGTATTATAAGTACCATTTAGAGGTTACGTATACGCACCGGCACCCAACATAAGCACAGCTTTTAATTGTATGGAATATTTGTATCAAAATTAGTATGTTAACAAGATGTAAAGAGGATTTGTAGTTATTTTTTACAATATTCATGTTAATTTGTATACTCTTGCAACAAAATTGCTAAAGAGAGTATAATAGTTTTTGTTCACATAACGGTTGTTTGTAACATCCAAAACTAAAAGAGTTAGATATGGAGTTATATATATATCAAAATGATCAGGGTGACGAGTAAATGAGTTCAAATCCGGATGTCTGTCTGTCCGTCCGTCTTTCTGTCCGTGCGTGTAAGCTGTAAATTGAGTAAAAATTGAGTTATTTTAATACTCCTTGGCACCATAAGAATTGCAAGTTCGAAGATGGGCGTAATCGGACCACTGCCACGCCCACAAAGAATCGCACTATGAAGGGGAATATGTGGATGTAATTTTTTTGGGGAAGTGGGCGTGGTCCCGCCCCGTACTAAGTTTTTTTTACATATTTCGTAAACTACTAAAGCTATATCAAGGAAACTTTCTAGAGTCGTTTGTTTTAGGTACTACCTTATACAGTCCAAAAATGGAGGAAATCGGATTATAACCTCGCCCACCTCCTATACAAAGGTTATGTTGAAAACTAGTAAAAATGCTTTAAGGGATAGTCAGGGTTTTCAAAAAAATCAATTTTTTGCATTTTTGTTAAGAGTAAAATCTTGAAAATATTCTCTGAAAATTTGAAGTTGGGTCGATAATTACTTTTCGAGTTATTCGACAAATAACAAAGAGTGCTCAGGCACTCCAACACACTAGTGTCAAATTTTAAATGCGTTTATCTCAAAACTATATTTTTTGAACTGGTAACAACTGTAACTCGATAACCGCTCAGTAGATTTTAATGAAATTCATACAGCTTTTAGAATACATAATAAACTCAGGCCTGATCCGGATTCTTTTTTTTCAAAATTTCGATTAACTGTTGATTTTTTACCGAAATTCTAAAAAAAAAATTCCTGAGGCCGCCATTTTGTTAGTTTTTGAAAAAAGGCTTCGGATCAGGTTCAGGATTATCTATTTATAAAACTATTTTTTTATCCGATTGATTTTGAATGAATCTCCAAGGACTTATGATTGTCACCGCGAGGACCTTTTTTTGAAACTGGGTCAACAAATTGCCATATTATTACTTTTGTAAAATAACATGATTTAACAGCAAACAAAATTACTGAAAATTCTCATTTTTTGTGTCTCTGACTACCCCTAACCCCTTAATTCAGTAAGGAAAACCACAAGAAACCTTAAGTTTCATTATAAAAGTGGGAGAGAAGGGCTGCACTCAAAATAATATATAAAATTTTAAATGGGCGTGTTTCCGCCCACTTATTGGTCAAAAACCATATATCCGAAACTGCTCGACCAATATCAATGAAATTCGGTTCATAATATCTTCTTGGCTTCATAATGATATGTTGCGAAAAAATGCCAAATCGGTTCACAACCACGCCTACTTCCTATATACCAGAACTTTGAAGTAGAACTGAATCGTTTACTTTACAATATATAAAGTTAGTACTGGTGAAGATATCGGAAGAGAACTTTGCAAAAATACTGCATTGAAAGAGTGGTTCATAAGTCCCTATGTATAAAATATGAAGTCCTCAGTGCTTCTAACAAATTTTTTATCGAAAATATAGGTAAATCTCTCAGACATTTTGAAGAAATTCAGAGGGAATATGTTTCTTCTAATAATATGTCTCCGTGCCAAAAATTAGTTAAATTGGGTCATAACTTCACCTAGCTCTCATATACCTAATATTAGGGTTTTCGGAATTCAATGGACTTTATAACATATATGTATATGAGAAGGGTGATATTCTTGTATGTGTTAACTAAAAAATAGGTTTAACCAACACCAATAACCTTTTTTTATATATTATCTAGTAAATTACATACTGATTTAGTTACAAAGAAAATTTATTTCTGTCAACCAATATCAATTTATTGCTTTCTCTACTATAACCCACACACCCATTGCTAGCACTTCCAACGCACACTTTCTTTCACATTACCTTAGCAACTGAATAATAAATTTGAAAATATTAAAAATAATTTCCAATTACCATTTACACGCACTCAAGGTTATTAAACCGGCAAAATTTTAAATTGAATAAATATAATATGCCAGGCTTGCCACATGTCACAATTATGTTTCCACTCAAATTTTTATTGCTTTCCATGCAAAGCGGCTAGCAAGTCAGTGACATGTGCGTATAAAGGTTGAAGTGTGCAGGCACACGCACACTCGCACACATGAATTTGATCACACTTGTGTTTAAAGTACACTGCGCTGACGCTTTATTTCCTTTATTTTCCGAATTTATTTATTTATACATTTATTAGCAACACCTTGGAGCACTTTGTGCACACGTCAGCACTTTTACAACGTGTGGGAGACATTTTGCTTTAAATGCAATTGAATATTTTTAACAATTTCAAAATACATATCATATCTATCTGAGAGTGATGAAAATTGAAAATGTCAAAAATATTAAGTTCAGTGTTCGGAAATTCGAAAAGCACACGTGGATGTGTGGGTAGATGCATAAGCGTCATGGGAGTGCTGCAAAAATAGTCTTAACAGTGACAGAAGTTGAACGAACTTAGGTAAATTTTTAACAAAAATATTTTGCTTTTAATAATTTTATACTCTCGCAACAAAAGTTGCTAAGAGAGTATTGAAGTTTTGTTCACATAACGGTTGTTTGTATGTCAAAAAACTAAACGTGTTAAATATAGGGTTATATTATATATATCAAAATGAACAGCAAGATGAAACGAGTTAAAATCCGGATGTCTGTCTGTCCGTCCGTCCGTCTGTCCATCTGCCCGTGCAACGGATAACTTGAGTAAAAATTAAGATATCTTGGTACACATGTTCTTTGGAACCGTAGGAGGGTTTCTATTAAGAATGGAAAAACCCCACAAAATGGCGAAACCCGAAAACGTATACAAACGTTATACAAGAAAAAATTGTTATAAAGGATCGCACTAGGAAGAAATATATCTGGATCTAGTTATTTCTGAAAAGCGGGCGTGGCCTCGCCCTTAAATAAGTTGTTTGTGAATATCTCGGAAACCAATAACGCTATATAAACCAAACTTTCTGCAGTCGTTTCCCTTACGGATCACATTACACACGATTATAATCGGATATCGGAATCGGATCGGATCGGATCGATCACCTTCTACACAAAGGTTTGGTTAAAAATTACTCAAAGTTCGTTAACTCACTAACGGAAAACGTAAGAAACACTAAATTTACACAAGAAAAACTGGAAAATTGGCGTGGCGTCGACAACTTATGGGTCAAAAACCAAATCTCAAAAACTACTCGACCGATTTCTATGAATGAAATCGTAATCTGGTTCCATCTGGTTCCAGTTGACTCATTCCGATTCCGGTAACATCATTTCCGTTTCGGTATACCTGTATCCTATCATATCATATTCGGTTTCTGGTTACGGTTATACAATATCTGGTTTCCGGATCTGGTAACATCATTTCCGGTTCCGGATACCCATATCCTGCTTCGGGTTGCCACATTTCCGGTTCCTGTCATATCATATCCGGTTTTCGGTTCCGGGAACATCATTACTACGTATCCGGTGATATCATATACGGTTTCCGGTTACGGTTTCCATCCCGGTAATTCCATATCCGGACCCGGTAACATCATTTCCGGTTCCGTATACCCCATATCCGGTCATCACATGAAGAACTCAGTGCCTAAGGGTAACTTTTCACCGAAAATATCGGTACTACTCTCAGATATTTTAATGTAATTCAGAAGAAATTATTTGCTACTAATAGTGTTTCTCTGTTCTAAAAATTATTAAAATCGGGACATAATTTCCTCTAGGTTCCATATAGGTTTTTCAAAAACACGGTGGGATTTATTCCGCATATATTGGTTAATATGCGAGATATCTTAGCAAAATTAAGTATAGTCTTGAATATAGTGAACTTTGGTGGTGAAATATATATAAGAAATTAACTACTTTCAGGAACGCACCGTCAAGATAAAATACAATTTTTAATACAAAAAAATGAAAAAGAAAAAAATTAAAAAAATTTTTTTTTTTTGCAAAATATTTTAAATTTCCACACTTCAATTTATTGAATATTTCATTTTTAATTTAAATCTCATACTTAATAATAGAATTACGGCACTGTTCAGCAGTCAGCCAACAACAGGCAATTTCGCCTCAAAATGTCACAAGAGCAAGTTGTTTACGCCACTTTTGCAATATAACGGTATCACTACGTCGCTTTTGATAAGACGCTTGGGCGCGATAACCGATAAGGCAAATAAAGTAACTAATAAGAGACAAAACAGAGCACTTAAAGACTTTATAACAGCAAAACAACAGAAACAAATACAAATGTACGTGTGTAAATAATATTTTGCTATCACATAGTATACTGCCTTCAACTTATTGAGGTCGTCGCATTTGCCAATTTAATCACTTTGTTGTTATTTTAGAATCTTTTTTTTTTAAGCAGAAATCACTTGTTTACCAACGAAATGGTCAACTCGGCTTGCAGTCTTATCACTTGATTTATGGCCAAAACGGCTGTTCGAAAAAGAATTCGATGAAAAAAAACACAAATTTATACAACAAAAACAAAAGCGCACAGAGCTGAAGGCCGTTACCACTTCGCATAAGCGCAAAGCTATTTTCTCTCTCTGCTCACACACAATTTGCAGCGCCACCCACGCGGCCTGCACATTTACAGCATCCATTCAGAAAATTCATTCATGGAAGCAACTAGCCATCGTCCGTCCGTCTTCTGTTTGCTTTTTTTGTTTTTTCCTCGCTCCAATCATTTAATTTGCTGAAAGAAATTCACTTTTGATAAACAATTTTCTCAAATTTGTTTACGCCATCTACGTGTGGCAGCCAGCAGCCAGCAGCCCAGTTCATTCATTTTGGCGAGGCGTGCGTGTATGAGTCCGGTTGTATGTCCGTCCGTCCGTCCATCCGTTCATCTATTTATCCAAATATTTGGCGTGCTGGTGTGAAAGTGAAAAATGTGCTTGTTTTTCTGGTTTAGTACGATTGCAATCGCATGCCTTTTTCCCCCCACAATAGAAATCTGGAGTATAACACCAGAATTGGTGCGTAGCGCTGTGGCCACAGCTGAAAATATATATTTTTCTAACTGTTTAGAAGTATGTAAGCAGAAAATATATATGTGAGTGGAAATCTGCATTGAATATTTACACTCAAACGTATATTAATTCATAAATCTTGGCAGAAAATTTCAAAATTCCCCAACTCATTTGGGCCATAGACAAACGCAAATGCCCGTTCTACTGACAGTGTTTAAAAATAAATAATATAAATAAATTGCTATTTACACAGCACAGAGCATTGTTTGGGAACAAGATTAACGTAGCAAAAGGTAATAGAAATTAATTTGAGAATAAATAAGAAAAAATCCGGAAAAATTTGTATATAATATTGACAAAGATCTAGTCTCAACTATACAAGGAGAAAACCAGAAACAATATTTCCAAATCACTCTGTTATAGCCTTTTCACACAGGCGCTAATTGAACAATTAACCGGCCTCTACTCGATTAAAACGCTGATTAAGATTGATTTACCAAACAAAATAAAAATTTACATTTCTTTTTAATTTAATCTTAATCGACTTGAAAATCAAATGCAGCTCTGCGACAAAGGCGTACAATAAACGTTTTTCATCTGCGATTGACTGAATTTTTTGATAAACGGTAGATGTCGCTGCTAAAAATAGCAATCAGCTGATGAAACTTACCAACCTCTTATGAAAAGGAAAAACAAAAATGTATAACAGCTGATTGGTTATCGAGTAGCCGGCAGTAATATTTTTTACAACAACATCAATTTTTATTACGAATACTAAGTATTGTTTTATAAAAAAAAATACCAAGTATTAATAGAAATAGACAACCTTGAATTGGTTCTGCAATGGAGACTAAGAAATATTTTCCAATTTGATTGTAAGCATATTTGTACCTTAAACAAATTGTTCACAGCTATTAAAGCGTAAATACACGTACAGACATATATACCTATCTAAAGCAATATGTGCCTATTTATAACTATATTCCACATTTATATATATATACACATATCTATTCCTATATACCCCCTCATACTTTTTCACATTCACCGCGAAAGTGATAAACGCTTTACAACAACTGCCCGCGTACCACGTAAGTTTCGCGGTTGCGCCCCCTGCCGCGTTGCTACAGCGGAAAATACTTCGATAAAATTCTCTCACACTGTAATTAGGTCTTAAATAATATTTTTAATTAAAACTTGTTTTGTGAAATTTAAGGTGTGAGCGGAAAAATGTGCGCGCACAGTGCTACGTGACTGTCCATATACAATGAGAATATATGCCTATGATGCAGAGGAGCTGCGAGCGGCAAATTAGTTGAATGGCATGGAAAATATTCTTTCGCCACTGGGTAGTGGAAAATTTCATAGAGGTCAATATTGCTTAATTGAAGTTATATATATGTATGTATATATATAAGTATGGTTATATAAAGGTTAATTATATAAAAAGTATTAGTATTTAATATTATATTTTTTTAATGTGAAATAATGTTGTTCTAATTATAAAATTATTTAATATACATGGCAAATTTCACCTCAAACATTATTAAATTTCAAGCCCATATAAGGTCTCGAGTTATTTTCAGATTTTTTAATGATTTTTGCAATGGATAAGCCAGCCGGCGGAAGACCTGTGACGACGAATATCGATAAAATCATGGAAAACATCGAGTTAGACCGGCATGTGGCATCTCGTGACATCGCTCAGGAGAAAGGTGTTAGCCACCAAACCATTTTAAACCATCTGCAGAAGGCTGGATACACAAAACAACTGGATGTTTGGGTGTCCCATGATTTGACGTAAAAAAACCTTCTGGATCGAATCAACACCTGCGATATGCTGCTGAAACGGAATGTACTCGAACCATTTTTGAAGCGAATGGTGACTGGCGACGAAATATGGATCACATACGACAATATCAAGCGAAAACGGTCGTGGAAGAAGGCCGGTGAATCGTTCCAAACAGTGGCCAAGCAGGGATTGACGGCCAGTAAGTTATTGCTGTAGGTTTCGTGGGATTGGAAGGGAATCATCCACTATGAACTACCCATATAACCGGACACCTAATTTTACCATCTACTGTGTCCAGAATTGGCCAACAGGAAGGGTGTAGTGTTCCACCAGCACAACGCCAGACCACAGACTTCGTTGATGACTCGTCAGAAGCCATGGGAGCTCGGATGAGAGGTTTTATCGCATCCACCAAATAGTGTAAAGTTGAACTCAAAAGAGGCTTGTGAAAAGTGGCTGTCCGAGTTCTTCGCAAATAAGGAGTGGGGCTTCTACGAGGAAGGGTACTATGAAGTTGCCGTCTCGATGGAAACAGATAATCTATCGAACGCAACGGCGCATATTTTAACTGAATCCAATCACTTGTAACACTTTTTATGAAGCATTGAATAAAGAGCAAAAAAATTGAATTGAATATTTGCCAACCTAATATTTGAAATAATCTATATATTATGACTTTCACCTTAGCGATCTGTCACATATGTATTATGAATTATCTTCTCAAATAGTTTACAGATCTGAAGTTCTCATACAATAGATCATATATAGTTTGATTTCAAAATGTGACTGCAGAGAACTAACGATCTTATATGAGATGCTCGATTAATATATGGAAATATTTATTTACGGTATGCAGTTTAATCTGAAAAGTACAAAGAGACGTTGCGTAAATGGACGTGAAACGATTTATGGATAAAGAAATCATCAGTGAGACCAAATATAGAGCCTTTTTCAGCAAGAAAGAACGAATCAAAATATTGAAAAAAAACGGATTAGATACTTCTCCTATCAAAAGCAAAATTGCTCTATATTCAGCGCTTAAACCGCTCTATGCATTCAACCCGCATGCATATTAAAACATTGCTGCCAAAAACAAAGCAATCAATTTAAAGATTTTGTATAGAATAACAACTTCAATAAAATAAAATAAAACAACAAAAAACAACTTTAAGCGCATAATACAAATCAAAACAAACTAAGTGCATTTACATGACCTTCACAATAGCGTAGAAAATATTGAAAAAAAGTGAGAAAAAACTGTCAAGAAATTTCAACCAAACAACAACAACATAAATCGCTAAGCTTAATAGCTGCGAAGTGATTGCATATCTACTTTTCAAACAAGTACAAGTATCTACGCAATCAATGCCAGAAATGCACAGCTATCTGCTGGTAAACAAGCCAATAAATGCTAACAAAGAATTTAATTATATTGACGACAAATAACAACATTACAATGGACTTAAGCACACAGCGGCGACAGCGACGGCGGCAGCGGCAGCGGCAGCGATTTATTTAGTTAAAAGCGAAAATACGAAATATTTTCCGCCCAGTGGCGAGTCGGCGAGTCAGCGCGACGACCGAAGATCGACGTCAATAGCCAAGCAACTTAATGAAAAACAAGACAGCAACAACAACAGCAACAGCACACACAGTGCGGACATAACGTTGAACCGCGTTGAATGGCGTTGAAGGCGACGACGGAATGACGTCAAATTACATTGTCACTTCCGCAATGCGGACAACATTAGCAAACAGCAAAGAACAGCGTCAACAGCAACATAAACAACAACAACAGCAATACAGCAACAACAATGTGTAAAAATTAAGTCGATAAAGATAGCAACAACAACAACAACAACGACTTGGGAAAGCGCATTAAAATCTCAACATTAGCAACAGGAAGAGTAACAACAACAACAACAGCAATACATTGCAATGTAAATAAGCAATGCAATGAGAACAACAACAACAATACCAGTGAGCAGTGACAATAAAACAAAGTGTCAGCAGCAGCAGCGGCAGAATGAGAGACACGCACACACGAAGCGCTAGCAACAATGCAGTGGGATGCATAACAACAACAAAAGCAACAATGAGAGTAAATCACAACAACATTAACAACTGCCAGTCGTGTAACCATAGCACTCGGCAAGCAAGGCAGGCGGGCGCGTGAGTTGCAAGCCACCGCGTGAGTTGGCGACAGCCGAGCAGCGACAATCTGTCATGCAAATCTCAGCGAGGCGACGACAAAATGCAAAATGTTGGCAATTTGTTTGGCGCACGCATGTGTGTGTGTGTGTGCGTTTTCCTTCTTTATATGCATTTCTGCGTTTGTTTGTGTGTGTGTGTGGGCGCATTTGCATGCGTGCTACTGCCGTTTGGCAACACGCTCGCGCCAAACTGACGTATTTCAATTGAGCGTGCGTTGTGCAACATTGTTTGCAGGAGTCTGTAGACATATAATATATACATACATATATATGTATAAAGTGATGCACGTAGGTGGCACAGCAGCCGAATTTGGTTTTTGCGTCTGCATAATATAATGGCGTTAAAGTGAAAGTTGCCTGCTCTCAGCTCTAACAATTTCCGTATTGCACTCACAAGTGTTGCAAAATGACTTGAGTACGCGAGACTTACCAAATTTACATTATCATATTTTGAATATAGCACTGAAATACTAATAAGAATAAGGTTGTCAAATATCTCCCTACCGCATATTTGCTCTTTAATCAATGCTTTATAAATAGAAAGTGTTACAGTGGTCGGATTTAGTTCCCCGTTTCGTTCGATAATCTGTGCCCATCTAGACGGCAACTTCAGAATACCCCCTTGTAGAAAACCCCCTCCTTATTTGCGAAGAACTCGGAAAGCCACTTTTCACAAACCTCTTTTGAGTTCAACTTTACACCAACAAGGGCGTTCGCCATGGACAGGAACAGGTGGTAATCACTTGGCGCTATGTCCGGGCTATATGGTGGATGCGATAAAACCTACCATCTGAGTTCCCGTAGCTCCTGACGAGTCATCAACGAAGTATGTGGTCTGGCGTTGTCCTGGTGAAACACTACTCTTCCTGTTGGCCAATTCTGGACGCCTCTTGTCGTTCGCCTGCTTCAAGCGATCCAGTTGTTCGCAGTAGATGGTAGAATTAAGCGTCTGACCATATGGGAGCAGTTCATAGTGGATGATTTCCTTCCAATCCCACCAAATACACAGCAAAACATTCCTAACCGTCAATTCCGGCTTGGCCACTGTTTGGGACGATTCACCGGCCTTCGTTTTCGCTTGATATTGTCGTATGTGATCCATTTTTCGTCGCCAGTCACCATCCGCTTCAAAAATGGGTCGAGTTCGTTCCGTTTCAGCAGCATATCGATGGCGTTGATTCGGTCCAGGAGGTTTTTTGCGTCAAATCATGCGGCACCCAATCATCAAGCTTTTTTGTGTATCCAGCCTTCTGCAGATGGTTTAAAATGGTTTGGTGACTAACTCCCATCTTCCGGGCGATGTCACGAGATGCCACATGTCGGTCTAACTCGATGTTTTCCATGATTTGATGGGTATTCGTCGTCACAGGTCTTCCGCCGGCTGGCTTATCCATGATGTCGTTTTCACCCGCTCTGAATCGTCGAAGCCATTCCTACACATTTCGAAGTGATAAAGTACCATTCCCCAAAACACCATTAATCTCATGGAACGTGTTTCTCTAGCGGATTTGCCTTTAAAGAAGGAAAAATTTAAAATAGCGCGAATTCGGGCGTTAGTGAACTCCAAGTCCATGTTGACACGTCTATAACTGTTGAACTCAATAGCCAAACTAATCATGCATAGCGTCGTTTTGTAGGTTATGTAAAGACCTTTCAAAGATGCATAGTATTGTTAGATACGAGCTTTGTAGCACTTTATACATAGCCGCGAAATTCAAAAGACAAAGAGGCGGTAGGAATATTGGACAACCTAATATTTTTAATATTTTATTTTTCAGTGGTTGTATGGGCTATGTCAGGAGAAAATCGCCCACTTTTCAATAATTTCTTTTAAAAAATCCAACATTGTGACGTCAATTTGATTTTTGGCAAGGGTTTCGACGTTTTTTGGACGTTTTTTTAATTGTAATACTATACTGTATCTTGAAGACCCATTTCAAACAAATTTCATCAAAATTGTTTCGTTAGCTCTGGTGAAATACTGACAGCCGACTTTGAAACAGGGTTTGGAGAGAAATGTGTTTAAAATTTTTGAGTGAGAACAAAGCTACCCTGGAGCACGCTACTTTTTATGACTGTATCTACAAAACTATTATTCGGATTGACATGAAATTAAGACAATATTCTAGAGATTTGATAGATTTTGAACAAATTTTTAGGATATGAAGTGAGATTTTTAGAAATAAAATATCGAAATTTAGAATATCCACTTTCAAAACATTTCAAAATTTCAAAACTTCAACAAAATATTTCCTCAGAAAATTTATGGGAGCTTTGCACAAACTGATAAAAAATTCTAAAAATACTTTTCTATACAGAAAAAAGCTATTCTAAGTAAATAAAAGCAGAATAAAATGAAAGAAAAGTCAATAAATTCAGCAAAAGTACAATATGTTTACAGCTCTACCGCAATAAATTGTCATTACATAAACCAAAGGGTAACGCAATTCACGCGAATTTACAATGCTATCAATTTCATTTGTTTGTTATTGTTGCAAGCTTGTTGCCTACTTACAAAATTCCAAGTATATTTAAATATTATTTTTGTTTTCTCCACTGTGGTTTTGTTATTGTTTTCGCGCTGTCACTGCGTTGACGTCTTTCGCTGTGAAAAAGTGTTTTTGTTGTGTTCGTCTTGGTTGGATTATTTAGTCTTTTCCGATTTTTGCCATTCTCTTACAATAATAATAAGAAGACAAAACAAGCGTATTTATTTGCTTTTTTTGCTTCATTTATATTTCTTAGGAAATTGCTGCCAAAATAGATTAAGGCGGCATCACGCCAACCAGGCTATTAGTAGCGGTCAACAGACAATTTGAGCTAACAGGCAAACATATAAAAAGATTTACATATATGTTACAGTGTGTCGGTGAAATGGCAAACTTTAAAACAGAGACTAAAAATTTCGTACTGAAAACGGACTAGTCCGAAAAATACTAGTCGACAACTAGTTACGAACTGAAATTGAAAAAGACCTGATTGATATGTATCAATTGTATAGGATGCAGCTATTTTATTTGAAAACACACTAGTTCGAAAAAAACTAGTTGACAACTGGTCCGAAAAAAACTAGTTGACAACTAGTTCTCGAAGTGAAACTGAAACTGAAAAAGACCTGATTGATATGTATCAATTGCAAAAAGATGAATCTCTTTTATTTCATGAAAACGAACTAGTCCGAAAAATACTAGTTGACAATTGGTCCGAAAAAACTAGTTGACAAGCAGTACGAAAAAGACAAAGTTATATTATTTAATAGATTTTATATAATTAACTAAAAATAACAGTAAAAATAAACATTTTATGATATTATTTGCTCCTCATTGAACTAGTTTTTTCTAACTGGTCCATTTTCGGACCAAAATCTTATCAAAACGCCTCACCGTGCCGCAGTGTGCGCTGCACCTAAAGCCAAATTTTATTAGATTTTTGTGAAATGCGAAATGTTTGTGCACTCACTTGTGTAGAACCCCAAAAACTGGGCGTGTTGCCACTTGGCAACGCATGCGATTATGAGTTATTAGCACTGCTGTTGTTGCTATTTTCGTAGCAAATGAATTTATTTGTTTCTTTTTTTCGCTGTAATTTGTTTATTTTTCATTTTTAACTTTTTCACTTTTCGAAATTTTTTTGTTTTTCATAAACACAGCTGCAAAATATCAGAATTTTTGAATTTTCTAAACAAAAAGGAGAAATGGACGCAATCTTTCTTTCGTGCTTTCATTCTTTTTTTGACAAATTGTTTGACATGTTTGCCTAAAATATTGCATTTACACGCAACAATATGCCAAGTGGCAGCGCAGTCGTAACTCAAAGCTAATGAATAACAAATGCTTTTCGGCGATTGCACTGTCAAACTGGGTGACCCACAAGGTGGGCACCCCACTTAATAACTCATTATTGATGCGCGGCCTGCAGGTGTTTGTGTATGTGTTAGAGGCTTTCAGAATTTCAAGGTCGCGCTAAGAAAAAAAAAATACCAGGCAAATGGGCTTTTCGAAAACAACTTTTGGAAATCGAAATTTACAAATAACAAAAACAACTAGCGAAATGTATTTCCAATTCATTTCGCTTTTCAATTTGCGTATACGCCCCGTTGTCCGATCTGTCCGTTCGACCCATACATATGCCGTAATAGGGTTTGCGCTCTGACGTCAATGCGCGTTCAGCAAATGATTGTTTTCATGCTAGTTGTATGTTTTTTGCTCTTAATTCTTGCTTTAATTTGCCTACATTTGTCTGTTGCCAGTTTTGTTATTATTATTGTGAACAAGTGTATTTGCCGTTTTCGTTTTCGTTTTCGTTTTCTTTTTGTTTTTGCTTTTTGATTTTTGATTTTTGTGTTGCAACCGCAACTCATCGTCATTGGTCGGCGATGTCGTGTTTTTACAAAAATCGTACGACTTTTGTTGTCAAAAATTTTTGTGTGAAAGTCAAAGGTGTCAACAACAAGCGCTAAGAACGCTAGAAATTACATATATATTTGTATATAATTAGTCAGCTACAATATTTTCTTTACACGAAACGTTTTGATTTACCGCATCTGAATAAAAGAAATAAAAAATTTTAAGGATGGGTAGGTCAGGCACGTCGCTTTGTTTACAGTTTAGCTGCGCTTCTAAAATAAGATGCTATGCTTAATACATTTATATTATAATTTTTGGCATTTATTAGACAGGCATACATACATACCTACATATATGCATACTAACTCACAACATTTCATAACGTTATCAGTGATTTATTTCCACATAAGCGTTAAAATAATATTGCGACGAGCCTTTTTATACAACTCAAACTTTTATACACACATACATACATACATATATGTAAAATCTTAAAGCGTTTGTGCAATGTATGCCATATGCACAGTTTGTGATTAAACAACCGGATAGGTCAGGCACCATGTGGTTACGCTGTCTATGCGTCGCATTTATTTTGGTCAGATTTAATCGCATTTCAGTTCATTACAGCCTTATGCGCTTAGGCTTATGTAATATATGTATATGTATGTACATATTATGTGTACGATGATTGCGCAAATGCACTTATTTTCATTTCAGTTGCAGATTAAATACATTTTTGTTAAAATTACAATACATTGTATTGCAACAAAAGCAAAATAAAGTATTTCCTTTCAGTGCGCGGTTTAATTTTTTTTTGTTTTACAAATGCAAATACGACGAGAAGAGCAGACGTACATACATACTTTAAGAAATAATACTCAAAACAAGTTTGAGGTTAGGCTGAGAAAAATAATATTGAATGCTGGTTTTCGAAATACCTCATAATTCAAGTTTTAAAAGAAACGATTTACAATAAAAAAGTATAATTACACTATACGACAAAATCGAAATTTTTCTGGGAATTTGACCTAACTAATTTTTTTCAGTAGGTTGAGTCATAAGTAAAGAAATTGTATTCTCCGATTTTTGAAGTTAGCCTCCAAAATCGAAAATTTGGGATTATAATTTCGAAAAGAAAGACTTTAAGCGGTTACATGGGTTTTGTCGGGTAAAAATGGACTATTTTCAACATTTTTTTTCTATGTACCAAATTATTTATTTAATTCAAACTTTTTTCTGTCTTATAGATACATATTTAAAGAATAATTTCTGAAAATTAAAAAAAAAAAAACTCCTCCATTGTGACGTCATTACCCCTCGGAAAAAAGCTGCGTCCGCGTTGTCAGCGTAACTCCTGACAGGATCATACAAAATGAAAAAACAAAAATAAGTGTTTTAGTTAAGACCATAAACTCGTGCTTGAACGAAGGAAAGACAAAAAAAATTAAAAATTGCAATTTTGGAAAACATTTTTCCAAAAAAACTAAAAATTTCAGTCAAATTTGCTTGACAGTTTTTTTTTTAATATTTGTAAGTGAAAAAACAATAAAATCCTTCGTCCAAACACGAGTAAATTGTAGCTCGAACACCTGTGCAAAATTTCATTAAGATCGGTTGAGTAGTTTTCGACAAAATTTGACAACCAACTTCGAAAAGACGGATCCGAGAAAAATGCGCTTAAAGTTTTGAGTAACAATAATAACTAACTTGGAGCGCACACCTTCCAAAGGCTGTATCTCCGAAACTATTATACGGATCGACTTCAAAATTTAGGATAATATTCTTGAGATGTTGTAGAAATAAATAAGTCAAAAAACAAAATGTAGAAAATTAAAAAAAAAAAAAAAACAAAACAGAAAAAAACCAAAATTCAGAAATAATCTTCCTATTCCTGTGAAGCTCATATGACAGATGCTATGAAAGGTCAAAGTTTAATATTCGATAATAATAAAACAAAAATGTATATCGGAAAATACTACACATATAACATTTAATTAATAATAATTTTTTTATAGACAAGTCCTTTTTTAACTTCGAATTCAAATATTTCTAACTTCGAAAATTGAAAATATACACTTTTTGCTTATGACTCTTTCTGAAAAAATTTTTTTTGGTTGAATACCCAGCCGAGTGTTGTACAGTGTTGGTAATAGCAATAATATGAAATCAAAAATTATGTTAGAAGCGAAAACTTCCAGGTTTCTATTTCGAATACAAAAAATAACGAAAGAAGAATGATTGTTGCTGCCACAACTAGACAGGATTGTACGAAAAAAAGGCTGTGATGTCTGCATTACACAAAATAAACATACTCTTATTATGAAGATCTCTTCTCGTCTCTATACGATGTTCATAAGTAGACAGGTTCGTCTAACTTCGTTCATATAGTTATAGAAAATTGCACACCTTACGAATTTGCAGATCTCTCAAAAAATACCAAAATTGGAAGTTATGAATTAAAATGAAGTCCATAGAGTGTATTTATATAAGAGATAACAACTTACTGGAGAGTCGTAGATATTTCTATGAGGTCTTAGATATTTCACTGTTAATATAAGACTATCTGTGTGTCTTTCTGCTAGTTATATCCGTCGAAACTGTTAACTCCGTTGTTGAGCTCAATTTGAGGTAAGAGTATATTCAAAAAGCAAGTCTCCTGCGTACCAAGTTCAATCTATACTACTATTATAAAGAGGAAAGATTTGTATGTATATTTGTAATGAATAAACTCAAAAACTACTGTGCCGATTTCAAAAATTACTTCACTATTGGTAAGCTACATTCACCACGAGTAACATAGGCTATATTGCTAGAATTGCTAGAATCTAAACTTTCTGGAAATAGTTCCCAGGTGAGGGTATCAAAAAGACTCCGTGATGGAGAATCTTAATCTGAAACTGAAAATCGTCTTGCAAGTCATTCTCTTCGCATCAGCTGCCTTCTGAACAAAATTTCGGAGCGGTCTGCTAGTATTATATATATATATATACATATACATTTTATTTTTAATTGTTTCCGCGTCTAGTTTTGACTACCCTTTATTTTATTATTAGGTCTACAACTTTGGTTCCGCCGTTTTCCAATAGATGTCTCTAGGGTCAAGCACTGGTCGATTAAATCGTTTTATATCGATCTTGGACAATTGTGTCAACATTAACCCAACAAAATATTTGTAGAGATTTGTTTGCATCCCCAACTTATTCTCCACTGAAAATGTCACTTTTTGAGTCGAATTCTTGACATTTGCGGGAAATTTTGGTTTTTTTTTTAATTCCAAGAAAAGTGCGGCTGAGGCTCGTAGAATGCTTTCAAATACGTACGGTGAGTCCGTTATAGAACTTGGCTTGAGCAGTGAAAAGAATTGCTAAAAGAAAAGAACATGTCGCGAATGGTTTCAACGTTTTAAGAATGGTGATTATGAAGCCAAGGTCATGCTCTGCATTTGGTGGGACCAGCCGGGAGTGTTATATTATGAGCTGCTAAAGCCAAGTGAAACCATCACAGTTGATGCGTTTGAGCCGAGCACTAAAAGAAAAACGGCCGCAGTACGAGGAAAGACACGATAAAGTCATTCTCGTCGCAAAGGTGGTCAAAAAATATTTGGAGACGCTGAAATGGGAGATCTTACCCCACCCGCCGTATTCGCCAAACGTTGCTCCATCTGACTCGTTGTCACACGGTCTAGTTAACGAGCAATTCAGTTCTTATGAAGAAGTCAAAAATTGGATTGATCCTTGGATCGACTCGAAAGATGAGGAGTACTTTCGTCACGGAATACGCATGCTGCCAGAAATAATGTTCAAAAGTATTAGCTAGCGACGGCCAATATTTTGAATAACATTTTTGTAACCGTTTTTATACAATAAAGCCTTAAATATACAAAAAAAAAAAAAAAACGGCGGAAGCAAAGTTGTAGACCTAATATTATAATTTTTTTTTAACAAAATTTTTTTCGTTTTAAAAATCAGAATGAAATTTTAAAATGATCGACTCATTAAAAGCAATCCGACACCCTTATATGTAAGTATGTATGTATGTTTGTATATATGTATTCAACCGACAATAAAACTTAAAATTCAATGAAACATGAGAAAAAATTATGACAAAATGTTGTTTTTTTTTTTTTGGTTTTTGAAATTTCTTTAGTCATCTGGGCACTGCATTTATTTCCTACTTTTTGCAGTGATTGCACCAGAAATCGCTTGCTTTGAAATCGGAAAAAAGTTCACATTTCATTAATATATTATCGCATAAATTTCTGCTGTCGCTGCTGCTGACAGTACAGTTTTGCTTTTTTCGATTTTTTATACGAAATAAATAAGTACATAGTATGTACGGATGTGTTAAATTTTGTACTGTAGTTGTTGCAGTGCCCTTTCATTGCATTTAAGCGTACGTGCTTTTGCTGGCATACTCACTTAATATGCATGCACATACATAAAAGACAATATATATGTATATATGTATGTGAACATAAGTATATACATATGTCTATATGTATATATATTTACATTTGCATATGTACATATGTATGTAGTATGTCTGATATCGCCGTCAGATAGTCGTTTTGTATGAACGTAGAACTGTTTGGATTATTTACTTGTGTTCTACCAAATCGATTACATAAAAAACTGATTATTCACAAGATCTTTACGGTTATTATAGTTGTTTTATATGAATATACATATGTATGTATGTATGTGTGTCGTTTTTAGTTTCTCTAGTGTCCGACGTCATTATGACAAAGCTTTTGGATTTTTATATGGTACGTAAATGATAGCGGTAAACGTATATTGCTGTCATGCACATGCACTTCTGCTGACGTACTTATGTATATGGGAACAGGTATATACACAACTATTAACATATGAAAACAGTTCCAAATACATACATACATATATACAGCTTATAAAGTTTATATAAACGCCGTGTTTATGCATTAAGACATATTTAATAACTGTAAAGCTATAGTTGCTCTGCCATCTATATGCTACTAAGGTTCGCAGGGCATGTGTAGGACATGCGGCATGTGACATGTTGTACGTGCTGCAAGCGCAAACACGTGATCGTACAGCAAAAGCGAAATTTTTTAACAACAACAACAACAACAAAGACACACACAATATTTGCACTCATATAAATTTACTTAAATTGCATTGTTTGTGTACGGTAAATATGCATTGCATATGTATGTGCGCTGTATGCATTTATGATTTACCACTTACTTACTGCTCACCGCTTTGCAGGCATCGTTGGAGCTCGTGCTGTTGCATGCTCGAGTAACGCTGCCACAATGAAACATACATACATATACAGACACAAGTAGGCACCACACACGTAAATATTGTCATTTCGCTGCACCATCCCATTAGTGGCCACCCAACCCATCGATTTGTTGGGCCCGTTTGGGGCTGTTTGCCACCAACTCCAGCGGCCATGTAATCACCATCATTTGTTATTCCACTCGACTGCTTCACTTGTATCCAATTATATGTAATTATTGGTAATTGATTTTATTGATTGCTTTGCAGAAATGACTCTGGCTGGTTGGTTGGTTGGTTGGTTGAGTTTTTTTTTTTCACTTAATATCATATCCGTGATCCGTGTGGTGGATTCACCATCTGCCAACACTCAGCTTGGTTGGTTCCAAGTAAACAATTTATTTTCACTGTGAAATAATACAGTGTGTTTTATTTAATAAGCGTTGGCTTATGTAAATATGTACTTGTAATAAACATTTTACTTTTTAAAAAACCAATTTTGAATATTTAATTACATGCCTGGTAGTTGTGGGCTTATATGGTGGAAGGTGATGGTATGGTGAAGCTTTTATCAATATAGATTACGTGCAAATTATAAAAGTATGTGTGAGTGGTTCCAATAAGCTTTAACGCAACTGTGAATCTTTAAGACTACGAACAATTTATAATTACAATCAACTTTTGAACTTAAAGCTCCAACTAAATGAGTTCAGAAATGAAAAGCAGACATTCAGTAACTAACCGAAGAGGGGACTTTCATGGATTTCTAAACTTCTTGAGCTTTAAGCTCCAAGGAACTGAGTTAAGAAACAATAACAAGCCTTCAAGAACTAACTAAATAGAGGGAGATACTACAATCTTACGTTAAGGTAGTGAGCTAAGCTTCTAATATCTTACAGCCAATTAGTGCTTTCATTGATTTCTAAGCTTATTGAGCTTTAAGCTCCAAGGCACTGAATTAAGAAACAATAATATGCCTTCAAAGACTAATTGAAGATGGAAAGATATTATAATATTTCGTTTCTGTGGTGACATAAGATTCTAATATCTTACAATAAATTGATATTTTCATGGTTTTCTAAGCTTTTTGAGCTTTAAACTCCAACTAAATGAAACGAATACAGGCTTTCAAGAACTAATTGAATAGAATCTCACGTAGTAGTGGCTTAATAGCGTTTTTATACAAGAGCTAATTGATCAATTAACCGGCCTCTGTTCGAATAAAACACTTATTAAGATCGATTAACCATAAAAATAAAAACCATATTTACTTCTAATTGCATTTTAATCGGCTTGAAAATGAAATGCAACTCTGCGGCAAAGATGTACGATCTTTATCCGCGATTGGCTGAATCGTTTGATAAAAAAAGCTACGGTAGATGTCGCTGCTAAAAATATAAATCAGCTGATGAAACTTAGCAATTTCTTATGAAAAGCAAAAACAATAATGTATTACAGCTGGATCGGTTATCGAGTAGCCGGCAGTTGTGGGGGATTATGGAAGTGAGAGCTTTTTCTTTAATATAAAAATTCGTGAAAATTATAAAAGTGTGTATGACAAGACTAGAAAGAGTTTACTTCATCACCTTTATCATTTCATTATCTTTTAAAGTTATCTAGAAGCTTATATTATCTTAAAGTGGTCAGCCAATTAATGTTTTCAGGGTTTTCTAAGCTTTTTGAGCTTTAAGCTTTAAAGTATTGTGTTTAGAAACATATACAGATCTTCAAGAACTAAGTAACTAGAAAATATAGTACAATCTTACATTTCAATGGTGGTCTAAGTCTCTATGGCTTACAATCAATCAGTGTTTCGATTGATTTTTAAACTTTTTGAGCTTTAAGCTTCAAAGTATTGAGTTCAGGAACGCATACAGGTCCTCAAGAACTAATGAAGGGGCAAATATAGTACAATCTTACCTTTCAATGGCGGTCTAAGTCTCTATGGCTTACAATCAATTAGTGTTTCGACTGATTTTTAAACTTTTTGAGCTTTAAGCTTTAAAGTATTGTGTTTAGAAACATATACAGATCTTCAAGAACTAAGTTCTAGAAAATATAGTACAATCTTACATTTCAATGGTGGTCTAAGCCTCTATGGCTTACAATCACTTAGTGTTTCGACTGATTTTTAAACTTTTTGAGCTTTAAGCTTTAAAGTATTGTGTTTAGAAACATATACAGATCTTCAAGAACTAAGTTCTAGAAAATATAGTACAATCTTACATTTCAATGGTGGTCTAAGCCTCTATGGCTTACAATCACTTAGTGTTTCGACTGATTTTTAAACTTTTTGAGCTTTAAGCTTTAAAGTATTGTGTTTAGAAACATATACAGATCTTCAAGAACTAAGTTCTAGAAAATATAGTACAATCTTACATTTCAATGGTGGTCTAAGCCTATATGGCTTACAATCACTTAGTGTTTCGACTGATTTTTAAACTTTTTGAGCTTTAAGCTTTAAAGTATTGTGTTTAGAAACATATACAGATCTTCAAGAACTAAGTAACTAAAAAATATAGTACAATCTTACGTTTCAATGGTGGTCTAAGTCTCAATGGCTTACAATCAATTAGTGTTCCGACTGGTTTTTAAACTTTTTGAGCTTTAAGCTCCAAAGTATTGAGCTCAAAAATGAAAACTGACCTTCAAAAACTAACTGAAGTGAAGGGACTAATATGTTAATGGAAACTAAGAACAATCGTATACTAGTTCCGAGTCTAGTGTGGAATAGATTGCATGTATGTACCCAGAAATCGAAGTGAAAAAGCTTATCTACTTTAGATGATCACTTTGTGCATAAATCTGTGGTGTTCTCAGCAGTGCTATGCTTTAAACAAACACGAATAATCAAAGAAAAATTCCAGTTTAATAATTTTCGCAAATAAATAAATATTTCACTACAAACACTTTAATTGCAGGCAAGCTTGTATGCAAAAATTGTAAATTTCCAAACTATCCGCTCGCCTGATTCTTGTCTAAACAAAAACAACAAACGATTTGTAAATTCTTGTAACAAAGTAAACTTCCAAATTAAGATTAATTTTCACCAAAAACCATAAATTTTGCCGCACCCAACTGTTTGGCCAACCACAAACACACACACATACGCAGAGATTAAAAACAAATAAGAACGCGATAGCAAAAATATACAAATTGAAATCACACAGTGAATGTTTCTAAGTATATGTGCCAGCCATGGTGTTTTTAGAAACACTTTTCGAAATCAGCTGAAATCTATAAAATTTGTAAGAGAAAAAAAAATAAAAATAATTAATTGGAAATCAGCAGAGGTAAATCATTGTATATTGTCTGTAGGTAAAGTAGTAAAGACGCTCTGACACTTCGCAAGCGCAGAAAGGAAAAAATCAATAAATTACACTAAATTGCTGAGACGCTTAATGGCGCGATCGCGGCAGAAATTTAACTTTACGAAATTAAAATAAATGAGCTAAAAACCAACGAATTAACGTTAAATAAATTTTATTACACCAAAAAGCACAAGAATCGATTTGAAAAAGCAAACCAAAAAAAAAAAAACTCGAAATAAATGCCAGTAAATGTTGGTAGGAAATCGCCATTTCAACGTGATAAACTCAAGCGTTAAACCGAAAGCGTTTATTTCATGGCAAAAATTATAAAATTGTGCTTGTGGTCGAATATTACTTAGCAACAAGCTTTGAAATTGCATAAAAAATGAGGAATTGGCAAAGCAGAAATCAAAACGATTTCCTATTTTGTAAGTAGTTTATTGAGTCAAAAAAAAACAAGATTTATTATGTAGCGCGCTCATGGCAACAGCAAGCGAGTGAAGGCATTGAGGTCCAAGCTGAGTATGAAGATAAATCACTGCTAGATTCAAATAAAGGGTGGTTCAGATAATTATATTTAAGAAAAAAAAAATTTTTTTGGAATATTATTTTTTAAAATTTGTGGATTGTTTTTAATAATTTGGAAACATAAAAAAATTTAAATAAAAAAAATTTTATATAACAGCTATATATACAAATATGTATCCCCACACCATCTTCACCTCACAGCTTTCCAAATCTGTACACAAACAATTAACATTTTCAACTCAAACCGAAATGTATGTATACTTGCATATCAACCACCCTGTATTCAGGTTTACATCCCTATCCATATATCTTTATCATATGTTGATACCAGTCCAACTTACAAGTGTTGTTGCCAAGCGCAGAGAACTTGATGAGCGCCTTGTGCCTTCAACTAACCGCTGCGATCATCAGCTGATGCAACACAACAACAATTGTAGCAGCAACAACATCTGTGCAATAATAACAGTAATTATAAGAATTACTGCAGTCATAAAAATCAACTGTTGTTATAATAGCAGATCGTAGTGTTCGAACATTAAAAACAACAACAACAACAGCAACAATAACAATATAATTGCAATAGCAACAGCTGATTTTTTCGCTTCACTTAGTTGTTGCTGACTGCAAGCAATTCTCGATTTATTACATTTTAATTACTTTCTAGCATCGACTTTGCTTTTTGCTGCCACGAAACGCTGCCAGCGCTACTGCTTTGCTGTTGCTTTTGCAATTGCTGTCTTCACCTCAACAATTGTTGTTGCTGCTCTGTGTTGCTGTTAATTCTTAACTTTTGCTTATTGTTGTTGCTGCTTCTATTATGGCCGTCATCCGTTGGGGTCGCCGTAATTACACTTTTTTTGGCTTTAGCTTTAGCAGTGCTAGCTTTCCTCTATTGGCAAGATTATGCGGAAGCATTGATGAGTTATCGAGAAGTGTTGTTTTAGTCACAGATGACTCAGCAAATGTGTGCTTATCTCTGAGAATGTCGCGATTGTCTCTTGTTGTCAATTGCACATTCAAATGGTTGTCCATTTATTTCACAAGAACATTAACTTTTTGCGGTATAGTTTGAGCATTTTTTTTTCATTTCGCAACACGTTAGAGGTGAATAAGAATTTCTATCGGAGCATATCTGACATATAATGCAATTTTTCACCTATTTCACAACCGAGTTCTCAAAACCTCGAACTTCAGAGCAAACATCTTAAAAAAAGATAACAAAATTCTTTCGATCCATCGAGAAATGGGTCTTATATGGATGTATGCTCTTAAGCTCTTTATGATATTACCAAGTCAAGAAGGTGTTGTTAAGTCAAGATATAACTAGATTGTATGATCTTGAAACTGCTTTCCTATTCTATATCTAGAAGCACGATAAAGCTGTTCGAAATCACATTTGAGAGTGATTTGCAATATTCCCTTACCATTACAAAAGATCGAAATATGGAACAAACTAAGTCAAAGTCCCTCAATTAGTTGGCAAATATCTCCCTTCCGCTTTTTGGCCTTATTCAATGCTTTATAAAAAGTGTTACAGTAATCGGATTTAGTTCAAATATGCGCCGTTTCGTTAGATAATCCGTTTCCCTGTAGACGGCAACTTCATAATACCTCCTTCTAGAACTCGGACAGCCACTTTTCACAAGCCTCTTTCGAGTTCAACTTTACACCACCAAGAGCGTTCGCCATGGAAAGGAACAAGTGGAAATCACTTGGCGCTATGTCCGGGCTATATAGTGCATGCGATAAAACCTCCCATCCGAGCTCCCGCAGCTTCTGACGAGTCATCAACGAAGTTTGTCGTGTGGCATTGTCCTGGTGGAATACTACACTCTTCCTCTTGGCCAATTATGGACGCTTCTGGTCAATCGCCTGCTTCAAGCGGTACAGTTGTTCGCAGTAGATGATATAATTAAGTGTATACACGACCAGGAATAAGTACTTTCGGAAAGTGAATATGCGTCCAGGAATAAGTACTTTCAGAAAGTGTATACACGACTAGGAGTATATACTACCTAGAAAGTATGTAAACTACCAGGAGTATATACTAGTGTCCGACCGATACCCAATTTTTAACCGAAGCCGATGCCGATTAATCGGCCAGGTTCAAAGTTCGGCCGATGCCGAAGCCGATGCTGAATTTTGTGGCATATACTGGCCGATGCCGATGCCAAGGCCGATTAATCGGTCGGACTCTAGTATGTACTACCTAGAAAGTAGTATATACACTAATAGGAGTATGTACAGTAGTTTACATTTTAAAATATGGTTCCATAAATTCAAGGAAATAAGGTAGCGGTTTACAGAAAAATAATTATTTTTGTTGTTGTTGGAAGCTTTTGTTCAGTGCATTTAGCTCGAAATGAGTTAATATGGAAAGTAGTAGTAATTTTCATAATAAAGCAAATATAACTACGAAATTAAGTATTAATACGCAGTCACACACATACAAATATATTACATACATATGTATATGTAAAAACATTAATATGTGAGTATATAGTTCTGCTCATAGGCAAGCCATTTCGCGAAGTGAATAATTGGTTTGGCTTTTATTCGTGGATTATATTTATTTTCGCCAGAAGATAAATGCTAGCAAATGAGTTCGACACAATGTGTCATCATAAATATACATACGTACATACATGCCTATATACAATCACATATATGAGCTCTAAAAGGTAAATAATCCTATAAGCAGTTTTATCGGAACTAAAAAAAAAATTATTATGAATGATGTTGCAGCTTTATTGTTTCATGGTTGTTGTTGTTTTGTCATTTATATCAACATTGTTTATTGTCAGTCGCTTGTTGTTGCATTTCCATTAACATTCGCACAGCAAATAAGTAAATAAAAGAATTAAATACATGTAATCATTAAATGCGAAAATAATTCCTGTTCGTCGAGCCGTTCGTGCGTGTCATTGTCGTCATTTCATTGGATACTCATATGTATGTATGTATGTATGTATGTGTACATAAATACATTAACGAATGCACGTCATTAGCGACCCCAACAGCGGCATGGCAACAAACATATTGCATGTACTTGATTATACTCATTCACACACACTCGAATATACATACATAAGTACATGCTTGACAATATATTCGCAGTACAACAGCAACAATAATAGCAAGCCAAAACAATTGTATAGCTTACTGAAGAGTACAATAACAACATACAACAACGGTGAGTAAACGCAGTTAGACACTGTAAGGCTGCAAAACACGTAGATAACAACAACAACAACAACACCAATCGCAAAAATAGCATAAAGAAAAGCTACACAGCCATAGGTGTTCACACAGTCAGTCAAATAGGCAGCCAGTCAGTGCGTGAGACAGTCAGACACGTCACGGTTTAGTGCACAAAAGGCACAACAACAATAAAGCGAAAATTGTATGTTGTTATTGAAGACAAAAAACACAGCGGAGACTGAACTATACACATCTGTATGTATGTATGTACATACAATACTATGCACTTGACAACAGCAAGTTAAGTTGAGCGCTGCAACAACAACAATAATCATACGAATAGTGTGTAGTTTTAACTACGGCTTCATACATGCTCATATGTCCAATAATACACGCTCACGCTTAGCGGCGAAAACGTTTGAACTTTATACCCTACACGACATGAGAAAATAATATTTTATGAAAAGTGGAAAACAGCTGCTCCGCTGGAGGTACAAAAAAATCTCGGGCACACTCAAAAACTTGTGTCCGGAACCAGTAGCTATCAGATAAGGCGCTATTTATAATTTCAAAGGATGACTAACTCTTCTATTGAACTCATAACTCTCCAGATATGGCACCGTGTGACTTCTTCCTGTTTCCAAAACTCATATTACCATTTCGTGGAATCCGTTTTGCGAGCATTGAAGACATCAAAACTAATGCGCAACGAGAACTGAAGGCCAACCCGGAATAAAGCTTTAAAACATGTTTCGATGATTGGATTTTTCGTTGGAAGAAGTGTATTGCGTCAGAAGGGGTCTATTTTAAAGGGGATACATATAATAAATTTAGATGATTGATACACTTATTTGTGTTGTATTTCCAATTTCCGGTTACTTATTTGACAGAATGTACATTTTTCCTTGAAAATATACTCTTCAAAGTATGCTATTGTAAGCTGCATGGAACTATAATTATGATTTAAAGGAACGAAGAAGGGGATCTGCCTTTGCTTTGACACTTTTGCTTCGAAAAATGAATGTTTCTCACTTCGTTTTCTCTAACCCAAAAAAGTAAAAATTCGGTCCACTCATAATTGAACTTATAAACTGGAGTTGTTCGTGAATTTTCACTAGTAATAGTAGTACTCACCGATCCAAACAGGGTTAGATCGTCGCACGGGCAGCCCTTGAGCGAATAAAATCCGGGTCAACTCCGGTAACGTAGAACCGGCTGCAGTGTGAGTTGAACTGAAGTGAATTTTCACTCGGGGAGGGTGCTGAACTGCGTTCATTAAGGGGTTACATGGGTTTTGTCGCGTAAAAAATGGCATATTTTCAATATTTCTTTTTCTATGTAAAAAATATTTATTTAATTCAAAATTTTTTCTGTCTTATGGATACATATTTAAAGACTAATTTCATAAATAAAAAAAATTAAAATTCCTCCATTGTGACGTCATTTCCGGTGACCCCTCGGATAAATGTACGTACGTGTTGTCAGCATAACTCCTGACAGGATCATCCAAAGTGAAAAAAAAAAAAATAAGTGTTTTAGTGGAGACCATAAACTCGTGCTTGAACGAAGGAAAGACAAAAAAGTAAAAATTGGAATTTTGACAGACATTTTTCCAAAAAAAAATAAGAATTTCGGTCAAATTTGCTTAACAATTTTTTTTTTTTAATAGCTGTAATTGAAAAAAATTAAAATTCTTCATTCAAACACGAGTAAATTGTAACTCGAACACCTGTGCAAAATTTCATCAAGATCGATTGAGTAGTTTTCGAGAAAATTTGACAACCGACTTCGAAAACACGGTTCCGAGAAAAACGCGTTTAAAGTTTTGAGTAACAATAATACCTGACTTGGAGCGCACACCTGCCAAAGGCTGTATCTCCGAAACTATTATTCGGATCGACATGAAAATTTAGAATAATATTCTTGAGATGTTGTAGCAATTAATAAGCCTAAATACAAAAAAAAATATATTTTTTCAGCCCACGAAACCCATGTAACCCTTTAATAATTGAATTATAGTTTAATCTATTTTCTAATAAAAAAACCTGCTATATACTGGTCGCTAGTATGACGTCAATAATGTAACTTAATATTATCAAATTCTCTGAGATAAATTATATCTTAGCTACGATAAGGAATCACGTTGGAAATCTGAATGGATCCTTTGAAAGAAGCTGTTCATCACATCCTCATATATTATAACTGTATCTCCAGTTTCGCAAGAGTTCCTTTAAAGCCTTTAGTACGGACCTATTAAACTTCACTTGATTATCGAGTCAACATAGAATTATGTGTTGTTGTTACTCCTTCACTGAGTCGTACCTTCAGGTACTAATTACAGTGCAGTCTTTATAACAGAGGGAACGTAACCCCAGCGCTGCTTTCCATATCATATACGGTATTCCCATTTATATATATCACTTTCCAACAACAACAACTAACAGCTAAGTGTCGCGCGTATGTCAGCAACGGCGACAGCGACAGCAACATCATCAACAACAAAATGATCGTTTCACTGTGCATGCAATTTTCTTGCCCGAAACACACAACAACAACAACAAACTTTTATAAAAATTTTTTCAACGCTCTTTTTTCACAAAGCTTTTCCATACACATATGTATTTATGTGTGTGTGTGTGTGTTTTCGCAGTTTTTTTCTGACTTTCAGTGCGCCTAGCAACAACAGTCAACGCTCCACCCAAAACGCTGGCTGTTGAATGCGTTCACTCTATGCACACTCGTTGCTTGTTGTTGTTGTACGATTTGTTTGTTTGTTTGCGCTCGTTCCAGCAGTCAGTCAATCACGTTTATTGTTGTTGTTGTTGCTGTCGCTTTGGCACGTTGCACGTATGTAGCTAAGTCAATGCTGCTTATTGTTGCTTAGATTGTTGCACTTACAGCTTGTGTTTGTGTTATTGTTGTTGTTGCTGGCGTTGTTATATATTTGCACAATTGCTACCTTTGTGTGTGCAGTGTATGTGTGTGTGTGTGTGTGAGCTAGCGCTGCACTTTGCAGCAATTGCAGATTGCCGTAATCATTGTTGCTTGCGCTTGGCGCACTTTTTTGTGCAAAACTTTTTGCAGCACTTCATGTATGCTTTGTTGTAACAACAATAACAACAACAAATAACAAGTGTTGCGTACCAACAACAACAACAATTATTTGCTGCTGTTGTTATTATTATTATTATGTTGTTGTTGTTGTTGCCGCTGACACCGTTTATTGTTAACTGTTTGTGCATTTGTTGCTACAGCAATCATTGTTGTACTTAGTCGGTGATTTTGCAATTTGTGTTGCGATTTCCTATTTCGCCTGTTTTTACTTGTTGCTGTTTCGTTTTTGTTGTTGCTCGCTGCTTTTTTCCTCTTGTTTCTTACACTGGCTGTTGTTGTTGCTGTTTCCAGTATGACTATGCTTGCTACCATGTGCGCAATTTTAGTTCGCAACCCCCTTGGCCGCTGCGCCATTAAGCCCCTTCCTGTAGGCGAGCGCCTCCGACGGCCGCTTTATTGCTGCCACCGGTGTTGGGACTGTTGCTGTTGCCGCTGACATTTGATTGTTTGTTGCAACGACCGCTGTTGTTGTTGTTGTAAGCCATATTATGCATTGTGTTCTGCGCTCTCGTAAACTGCTTCCTGCTCCAAATTACCTTTCGCACTTGTTGTTGCTACGATTGTTGTTTTTTGCTGTTGCTTTTGTTTTTTCTTGCTGTTGTTGTTATATACTGCGGCAATTGTTGACTGTGCAACTCGTCATTTGCGCTGAAAATGCAGCAGTTGCAACAATAACACCACCAACAACAGCAGCGTATTGTTTGACTAAGAGTAGGTGGGTCAGAAAGTTAAGCAAATAATTCGGTTGACAGCAAAACAAATTACGGAGAAAGTTGCATAAAAATAATGAAAATTACTTTAAAGTGGCAATGTAGTGGTGTACAATAATATATTATGCTGTTTTTCATGATGACGCTTTCAAAATCTTGGAAGAAAAAAGAAGCGCTCATAATGAATTTACTGAAGGTACGTAAGTTCAGACTGAATAAAATAAAGATTATTTCAAATAACGGGACTTTTAAATTCAATATTAGTCGATAATTATTTCTAAAATTGTAGCTTCCACATAAATAAAGCTAAATATATCAGTTAGCTTTGGGGATTTCTAAAATGATATTTTTATATTATGTTAAAGCTTTTCTGGAGCTTTTTTCAAAAGCTTAATTCAAAAATTTATTATTTTCGAAAAATTCTTGGTCGAGGTTCTCATCTGTATGCTGTACAACTTGATATTTTTATAAATAGCCAACTCTGCACAGCTAATGAGCTTTTTTGGGAAGCTTTTTCAGAACCGAAATATTCACTGAACTCCGCAATTAGTAACTGAAGGTCCGACTCAGTGAAAGAGCACACTTCTAACTGCAACACATAATTCTATTGATTCTTCTTCTTCTTAACTGGCGTAGATACCGCTTACGCGGTTAAAGCCGATTCCACAACAGCACACCACGCATCTCTCCTTTTGGCAATTGGTATTAGAAGCCAGGTCCACCTCCACCTGGTCCATCCATCTGAGTGAGTGAGTGAGATTCCCAGTGTAACCAGGTCGCTCTCCATCTGGTCCCTCCAACGGAGTGGAGGCCTTCCGCTTCCTCGGCTTCCATCAGCGGGTACTGCATCGAACACTTTCAGAGCTGGAGCACTTTCGTCCACACACATGACCTAGCCAGCGTACCCGTGTCTTTTTATTCGCTGAACTCTGTCAATGCCGTCGTATAACTCGTACAGCTCATCATTCCATCTTCTGTAGTATTCGTCGTTGCCAATGTTTAAGGGACCATAAATCTTGCGCAAAATCTTTTTCTCCAAAACTCCTAGTGCCGTCTCATCTGATGTTGACATCGTCCAAGCTTCTGCACCATAAAGTAGAACGGAAATGATGAGGGACTTGTAGAGTTTGGTTTTTGTTCGCCCAGAGAGGACTTTACTTTTCAATTGCCTACTCATTCCATAGTAGCACCTGTTGGCAAGAGTGATTCTGCGTTGGATTTCAAGGCTGACATTATTTCTTATTATTGTTGACTCGATAACAAAGTAAAATTTAATAGGTCCATACTAAAGACTTTAAAGGAACTCTTGCGGAACTGGAGATACAGTTATAATATATGACGCTGTAATGAAGATCTTCGTTCCAAAGACCGATACGGATTTCCAACGCGATTTGTTATGGTAGCTGAGATATAAATCGAATCGAAATCAGGTCTAAGTTAAGTGGAGGGTATAAAAAAAGCTATATCATGAAAACTAGAACTGATAGAGACATACTGATAACAGATTTGATCCAGCGCGTCCAAATTAACTAGAATCAGTTGACAAATTCAAAGAAGTAAAATTTTTTGAATTTTGTCGGGCTGTGTAATAGATTAAGCTATACTTCAAACTGTTCAAAACAACAACTTTCCCTCTCCAAATAATGAACTCAATCAGCGCGCACTTGTTGCTTCGCGTTCACTTTAAACCCAAGCCATTGTACTTTCCATGTTTTGTAAGTGTCTAATCACCACTAGCATTTCACCAATTTCCAACACCTCAACGCCGCGCTGCCACGCCACACCCCCTGCTCAATTTATGTACGTATAATTTCATTTGGATTAACTTAATTTGATTTGATTTCGCTGCAAAAGTTGTTGATTGATTGCGGTTTTGTTGCCACTATTATTATATGATAATGCCACACAATTTGTTGTTGCTGCCGTTGCTGTTGCTGTGTTGCTTGGCGTGCGTTCACCAACCCATTATGCTGCAGATTTCGTACAAATTTCAGATTTCATTTGCGGCACCAAAACTCAAAACAGCTCCACCGCTTTTATTCGTTATTCGTCATCGAGCGCAATGAGCAATGATTGTGCTTTGCTCCATTTTTTTCGGTTGTTGTTGTTGTTTTGCATTAGTTTGTTGCTACTTTTTTAACTTTTATTTTGGTTTTCAATTCTGTGTTGTTGTTTTTTCGGTGCTCTAGTGCTGGTAATTTTCCATTCGATTTTTTAATAAAATTTCATTGTTTTTGTTATTTACCTTTTATTTGCCTTGGTTTGTTTTCTACTTACATACAGACAGACAGACAGCCGTATGTATTTGTTTAACTGTTTTGATATTTGTAATTCGTTTGGTGCGTGGCTGCTGCCTGCTGGCAACAACAAATCAACAACTGAGCAACAGCAAGCCAGCATTCAAGCTTCAACTGTCAGCCAGCGAACCATAGTCAAATGGTATCATTGACCTCAGTCAACCGTCCGTCCGTCCGTCCATACGATCTGTCTGCATTATGTATTATTGTACGTATGTTTGTATTGACTACCGTAAGCCGGCTGCAGCGATGATTGCGGAGGCAGCGCGTAAACAAAATGTTTTGTATCGAAATCGAATTCGCCGACTTCGCCTATTTTCAACGCCACACGAATACATACATACATACAGACATAATGCCATTTATTTGCGGTTTTTATGCGATTTTTTCGCGTCTCTGTCATTCGCTTATAATTTTCGGCATTAGGTTTTCGCGACTTCCTCAAAATAATAAAACTGCTGCATACCAACATTAAGTCACACCTCATACATAAACACTACGCTAAATGACATTTTCAACGCTTTCTGCTAAATGACAGTCCAATTTTCCGTTCATTATTCAAATTTGCTCAACTCTTTTTTATAGTTTTTCAACCTTATTTGTCTGTGTTTTCCTTTTGCCTTTTTGTCGGCGCGAATTATTACCCGCGAATTTTGCTCAAAACCACTCAAAAATCGCACTATTTTTTCTAATTTAGATATTTACAATTTTGAATGTGTCGACAGTGCTGTTAGTCGCTCGATTTGCTGGTTGCCTGCCTGACTGGTTGAGGTGTGTGTCGGTGGGTGTGGATTGGACACAGTTTGGTGGCATTTCACGCTTTCATGCCTGCGCTCAAAAACTCAGAAAAAAAGGAGTGTGTGCTGACAATTGTCAGTTAGTGTATTCAAGCTACGAGCTGTCAAATTTTAAGGCAATAAAATTAGTAATAAATATAATTGAGTTTACCATTTTTGTGCTTTACAGAAATGGAATTCGAAATTATAGATTTTATTGCTGTATTTTTATGCATTTATTTTTATACTCTCGCAACATGAAATTCGGTTTGTAATATTTTCCTTACATCCCAATGTTATTTTGTGAAAATAGGTCAAATCGGTTCACAACCACGCCTACTTCCTATATACCAGAACTTTGAAGTCGTTCTGAATCGTTTACTTTACAATATATCAAGTAAGCACTAGTGAAGATATAGGAACAGAACTTTCTACAAATACTGCATTTATAATGTGGCACCCCCTTTCTAAAAATCGCCGAAATCACACGAAAAGTTTTCAAGGCCCCATATATCGAACATGAGGACCTCAGTGCCTCTAATTTTTTTTTTAATCGAAAATATAGATAAGTCTCTCAGATATTTTAAAGAAACTCAGGGGGAATATGTTTTTTCTAATAATATGTCTCCGTGCCAAAAATAAGTGAAATCGGATCATAACTTCACCTAGCTTCCATATACCTAATATTAGGGTTTCCAACACTCAATGGACTTTATACCATATATATGAACAATATGTGGGTCAAATTGTGTATTATATTAATAAAATAAAATAAATAAATTCCGAGAGTATAAAATGTCACAACCGAACTTAGCCCTTCCTTACTTGTTTCAAAATTATATTTGTTGACATTTCACCTATCAAAGCAAGCAATCTCTAAAATATGTTAGAATACCCTAAAACATCTCCAGTTGACTGATAAAGCAATCATTAGTTGTAAGTGGAAAAACACTGTGTGACAGTTGAGTTGAGTTGAGTCATCTGTCAGCTGTGTGGTGTTTGCACAGAAGCACTGATGTTGCAAAACATTGTCAAATGATAAGATTTCTATTGACAACAAGTTAAAATACAAATTACATTTGGTTAAATATTGAAACAATATTTTTCTATGACTCAATTTCACAGCTGCAAAGTGAAAATAATTCACTGAAAATCATAAAGATATTATTGGAAATTTCGATTCACACAGCTGCCACAATTAGTTAAAAGTGTGGTACTTTCTGCAACATCAATACAATTAGTTGTCTGAAAACTTGTTTTTTATTTATTCTAAATAGTTTTGGGTATTCACCGAAATGTGTGCTTTCAAGTGAAATTCACAAAAAGTAGTTAAAAGCATTTTTCTACATATTTTTTATCAGAAAAACATGCATCTTATCACAATTATTCATCAAAACTCTGAATGAGTATGACAAACAATATTTTTGTACGAAAAAAGAAAATAAAATATTTTTTTATGAATCAGCGCAACGCAATTTTAAAGAAAATAAATATTAAGTATTTTTTTAATTTTTTTCTTTTAATTATTTACTCTCTAAATTATCTTTATTATTAAACTTTTCATTCCACTTTTGGTTTATTGACATTTTTCTTAAGTTAAAAAACTACTAGCTATATCCAGCACTAACCGGTTCTCATGTTTGAAACATATGTTTCAATAATTTTGTTTAAACAATATGGAACTTTTGTTTAAAACCATTAAACTTGTGTTGTGGAAGCGCAGCCTCAATCTCATGGAATTTTCCAACAGCTGCAAACTTTAAATAAATATAAATATTTATTTTATATAACCTCTTAATTATATTTAGAGTTTATGATACTTATTTATAGCTTTTGTTGACAATTTTGTTCTAGATATCACAGGAAATACTATTATAAACTGTTAATTAAAGATTTCACTCATATTTTAAAAAGTAAACAGCTCATAATTTGTAGAATATTAATAATGAAGTTTTAAAAGAAAAAATATTTATTCGAAAACTTAGAAGAATAGATTCCGTCTTTTTGTTTTTTGAATTTCGCGGCTATGTATAAAGCGCTACAGAGCTCGGCTCTGGCAGAACTATACATCTTTGAAAGGTCTTGACATAACCTACAAAACGACGCTATGCATCATTAGTTTGGATTTTGCGTTCAACAGTTATAGACGTAGACATGGAGTTCACTAACGCCGAAATTCGCGCTATTTTAAAGTTTTCCTTCGTTAAAGGCATTTCCGCTAGAGAAACCTTCCGTGAGATTAATGGTGTTTTGGGGATGCTACTCTATCACTTCGAACTGCGGAGGAATGGTTTCGACGGTTCACAGCGGGTGAAAACAACACCAAGGATAAGCCAGCCGACGGAAGACCCGTGACGACGAATACCGATCAAATCACAGAAAACATCGAGTTAGACCGGCATGTGGCAACTTGTGACATCGCCCAGGAGATGGGCGTTAGTCACCAAACCATTTTAAACCATCTGCAGAAGGCTGGATACGCAAAACAGCTTGATACTTGGGTGCCGCATGATTTGGCGCAAAAAAACCTTCTGGACCGAATCAACGCTTGCGAGATGCTGTTGAAACGTAATGAACTCGACCCATTTTTGAAGCGGATGGTGACTGGCGACGAAAAATGGATCAATCGACATTATCAAGCGAAAACGGTCGTGGTCGAAGGTCGGTGAATCGTCCCAAACAGTGGCCAAGCTTGGATTGACGGCCAGCAAGGTTTTGCTGTATGTTTGGTGGGATTGAAAGGGAATCATCCACTATGAGCTGCTCCCATATGGCCAGACGCTTAATTCTACCATCTACTGCGAACAACTGGACCGCTTGAAGCAGGCGATCGGCCAGCAGCGTCCAGGATGCCAACAGGAAGGGCGTAGTGTTTCACCAGGACAAGGCCAGACCACACACCTTGTTGATGATTCGTCAGAAGCTACGGGAACTCGGATAAGAGGTTTTATCGCATCCATCATATAGCCCGGACATAGCGCCAAGTGATTACCACCTATTCCTGTCCATTGCGAACGCCCTTGTTAGTGTAAAGTTGAACTCAAAAGAGGTTTGTGAAAAGTGGCTATCCGAGTTCTTCTCAGATAAGGAGGGGGGGCTTCGACGAGGGGGTATTATAAAGTTGTCATCTAGATGGAAACAGATTATACCAGTATTTTTGATTTATACCAGTTGTTTGTTCGAATCGCTAAGATAGTTCGACCAGTTTTCAAATGCAAGTGTCTACGATGTACCAACTGATGGATACTCATTATTAAATTGACATTTCTTCTAGCGACATTTTGTAAGAAAATTGATGACTCCGGCTACTAAGCTGGTGAATGAGACTGTCTGCACAAACACTCACACATATGCACATTAATATTTGCGCGTTCATCTTGCCTTAAAATGCCATGATCCGCAAGACAGTAGCCTCGATTACGGTTAAATGCAGAGTGAAAAAGTAGTAATAATGATGATAATAATACATACAAGATGTGTGCAACAAAGCACAAACATGCAACAACAACAACAACAATAAGCATTGCTTAACCAGAACAATAACCGCAAATTAAATGCAACTTTAAACGAATGAGGCGCGTAAATTGCCTGTTGTACAAACAAGCGAGCCAAAAAAGAGCAAAAATAATTATAATGACGACTATTTGCCGGCAAACAACAATTGCAACAACGCCAACAACTAGTCATGGCCAAGCAGCAAACAGCAGGCAGCAGGCCGCCATCCACTTAAGTAGCCGGCAATGGCTGAGTGGTGATTAGCAAGTAAGCGATTTAATTTATATTCTGCGTTTTAAGTTCAATTTTATTGTCTGCCAGCGCGCTTGGACTGCCTGCCAGCCTGCTTGACCAGTTAACCTGTCGCTTTGTGGCTGTGTTTGTCCAGTTGCTGGCGATCAGCTCGGCGCTTTTTGTTTGATTCGTTGGGAAATTGTTGGCGTAACTTGTTCGTCAGCACCTTCTTTATTGCGTTCGCCATTTATGTGGATTTTTTTATATATGTATGTGGTTGTTGTTGCTTGTGCAACCTGTTGGCACATTTATGTATGTACGCCTAGTTCTTGCTCAAGCAAACGCCGCGCCGCCGCTGCAGTGGAAAGCTGCATTTAATTGTCACTAGCCGTGGCTGCCTACTCCCAGGAGACGCCGCTGCAACGCCAATGCATTTGCTTTGGAAAGTATTCGCTGCGAAAGCGGAAAAGTGTTCGTGCAACACTCGCGCTTAGGCGATAATTGTGAGATTGCAACAAAATTGAGTGAGAAAAAAAACAAATAATTGATGCCTGATTACACCGGTGTTTGGAGATTGATGTGCATGAGTAGGCGCTTTGCACTGGCGCTGGAGTGCGCATAATTGGTGATTGCAGTGCGAATTGGTTGAATGACTCGCTTTATTATTGTGTGATTGCTAATTATTTTTGATTAACTACGATGAAGTTGTAAGGTAATTATATGATTTTATGATTACTTGTAATTAATTATAATTTATTAATTAAATTGGAATAAATTCTCTGAATTTTGAAATGAAATGTATTAATTTTAATTTAATTTTTTTTTTAATTTTTTTATTTTTTATTTGCAATTTATAAATTATAATTTTATTTTTATTAATTTTTTATTTAATATATTTTTTTATTTATTAATTTTAAATTTATTTTATTATTTTTTTAATTTCTCCATTTTTTATTTGTAATTTATTAATTTTCATTTTATTTTAATATTTTTTACAATTTTTTCATTTTTTATTTGCAATTTATTAATTATAATTTTATTCTTTTTAACTTTTTAATTAATTTATTTATTTATTTTTTAATTTATTAATTTTAATTTTAATTCTATTATTTTTTACAATTTTTTCATTTTTTATTTGTAATTTATTAATAATAATATAATTTTTATTAATTTTTTATTTAATTTATTATTTTTTATTTATTAATTTTAAATTTATTTTATTATTTTTTCATTTTTTATTTGTAATTTATCATTTTAATTTAATTTTTATTAATTTTTTATTTAATTTATTTTTTTATTTATTAATTTTAAATTTATTTTATTATTTTTTCATTTTTTATTTGCAATTTATCATTTTAATTTAATTTTTATTAATTTTTTATTTAATTTATTTTTTTTTTTATTTATTAATTTTAAATATATTAGATTATTTTTTACAATTTTTTCATTTTTTATTTCTAATTAATTAATTATAATTTCATTTTTTATTTAATTTATATTTTTATTTATCAATTTCATTATATTTTATTATTTTTTACAATTTTTTCATTTTTTTATTTGTAATTTATCAATTATAATTTCATTTATATTAAGTTTTTAAAATTTTTTCATTTTTTATTTGTAATTTATCAATTATAATTTAATTTTTATTAATTTTTAATTTAATTTATTTTTTTTATTTATTAATTTTAATTTTATTTTATTATTTTTTACATTTTTTTCATTTTTTATTTGCAATTTATTAATTATAATTTAATTTTTAATAATTTTTTATTTAATTTATTTTTTTTATTTATTAATTTTAATTTTATTTTATTATTTTTTACAATTTTTTCATTTTTTATTTGTAATTTATTAATTATAATTTAATTTTTAATAATTTTTTATTTAATTTATTTTTTTATTTATTAATTTTAAATTAATTTTATTATTTTTTTAAATTTTTTCATTTTTTACTTGTAATTTATAAATTATAATTTAATTTTTAATAATTTTTTATTTAATTTATTTTTTTATTTAATAATTTTAAATTTATTTCATTATTTTTTACAATTTTTTCATTTTTTATTTGTAATTTATCAATTATAATTTAATTTTTATTAATTTTTTATTTAATTTATTTTTTATTTATTAAATTTAAATTTATTTTATTATTGGCTACCTTCATTCTACTATTTATTTTAGATTTCTTTACTTGTATTCAGAAAATCAATTTAATTCAATAACACTTCAAATGTTATCGTCTGCTCAAATACAAGCAAACACTCATTCAAGCATATGCTTGACACTCAAGTACGCCTTTAATACTTCAAGGTAACCGCGCGCTTATCACTCAACTACAAAAACTGTAAATTGACTTAGACGAAAAATAAACTTGAATAATTAAATAAAGCCAAGTATGCACGGCATATATTCACATGCATATATACATACAAGCATTGCTTATCAACAGCATTTATTACTCACTTCAAAACTCAAATTCCAGTGTTAACAATGACGACAATGTCTATATGCTATATAAGGGCACTTAAATATAACATTTAATATTGAAAATCTCTCGCTTAGCAACAGCGCATAAATTGTGAAAATAAAAATTACAAATATTATGAATTTCATAGTCAACACCCGTTCACTTGAAATTCATAGTTAGGCCTTTTTACGCCAAGTGACTCAAGAATTAGCGCATAGCAACGCTGCTTTGGTACAACAAACATATTTCACTTTTAGAAGAGCAAAACATTTTTCTTTAGCTTTGTTATTATGTTAAGCAAGTGATAAGATATGTTTATTAGTCACTTAAGCAAGTGTGAATGTTTTGGCTGAAGCGTCCACGTATGGACAATTTCTCGAACTTCCGATTTCACATTTATAGTAGCATGAGTCAAAAAAAAATAGCTGATGAAATTTCTTACGGCACTTAATAATGTTTCAGAGTTGAAAATAAATATATAAATATAATATATGCATTTAAGCACATACTGCTGAGGAATTTTTGTTAAAAACAAAATATTTTTCAAAAATTGTATGTTTTGTTGGACTAAATATAAATATGTTTGTCCGTATTAATAGCTAAATATATTTTGTTTTAATATAGCATACGTAGAAATGAACTTTGTAGCTATTTATAGATATTTTCAGTAATTATTTATTTATTATAATAAATTATTTACTTTTTTTTAAATATTTTTTTTCAATTTAGCTTAACAGAAAGCATTATTTCATCGAAGTAAAAAAAACAGATCAAATAGAAAAATTATTATTTGAAGATTTTTGTAGATACAAAGGAGGATATCCATTACATATATATACTAAATTTGCCTCAACAACTTTAGACACAACAAAACTTTTAAAATAATAACGATAACTTGTGTTGATCAATTGCCTCTATAGGAGGTTTCTAAGTAAACCGGTCGCCATAATTAATAAAAATTTTATCAAATTATAACTGGAAGCTATAGATTTCAAGCGAGTTTCTATTGCTGATTTATAAGAAAAGATCTACTTAGATTTAGTCTGAAGTTTAAAAGCGTATCACTACTAACCTCAGCTCTTCAACTAATTCCAACTGTAATTTATCAAACACTTCTTGCAAGATAAAAGTCTTTTCTCACAGCCAAATTAATTGAACAATTAAAATTTTAATTGAGAAACCAGTTTTTGCTCTTCACACTGCCGGCTACTCGCTAACCCCTCAGCTGTTATACATTTTTTTTTTTTTTGTTTTTCATAAGACTTTGGTAAGCTTCATCAGCTATGCTATTTTTAGCAGCGACATCTAGCGTAGCCTTTTTATCAAAAAATTCAGCGAATCTCAGACAAATAACATATATCTTACGTCTTTGTCGCAGAGTTGCATTTCATTTTCAAGTCGATTAAAATTCAATCAAAAATTAATGTAGATTTTTATTTTGTATGGCAAATCGATCCTAATCGGCGTTTGAATCGAACAGAGGCCGGTTAATTGATCAATTAGCTCCTGTGTGAAAAGGCTATAAGATTCTTATCGCAGCAAAAATATTACTTTAATCGGGTTTTTAGTTGTCTCAAGAGTATTTCTTCTAACCTTAAGGTATACAGAATTAAATTTTTCTTCAAAAATGAATTTTTGATATTAAAAATATTTTATCATTTGGTATTAAAAATATATTTTTTATTTTATACATAATTGTTTATTTAACAGTTCAAAGTTCCCTGAATTTCATCACTTAATTCCCTCAAACATTTATGTATATTTTCTAATGTCATTACTAAGCATTAGCCACAAAACAAATGCAAAATAGAATCGTAACTGTCGTCAAGCGGCTGCCAATAAATTATTTCCGCAAATGCAGAAAAAAAAACAACAAAAACTACTCTGAATAATAGCAATAAACGTGCTCGAAGGCATTATCAATCCAATCGAATTTGAATCATCGCGATCGCGCGTCGTTGACGACAAAAGGCGAGGCAAAGTACAAAAAATGCAAACGAACAACAGCGACTAGGCACTCAACAACGCACATCTCCACTATAGAAAATGTGCAAATATCGAAGCGAAGAAAGCGCTCCATCCAACGTGTGCCAAACGCACATTTTTATAGATTTTTGTTTTCTAGTTGGCGCTCGACGCTGTCCGACAAATCAACAGTAAACAAAAGGTTTGCAATGCCTGTTGTTGCTGTTGTTGCTGGGGGGCTTCTAGAGATTTCTCTGCTTAACGGCCAATGGCCAAAAGTCGAAACATAGTCATAGTCAGCGCTATGAAATAAAAAATACAGAAAAATAAAAAAAAAAATCTTAAAGTTCGCTGCTCGGCTATATGAGTTGTTTACTGAGGTATGTGCGTGTTGTTGTTGTGGTTTTTGCAACCAATGCTGTAGACAAAGTAGTGTAACTGAAATTTTGCAAAGTGCCCAGCAACAGCGTCAAATGTAGACGGAAGAGTCCAAACAACAACAACAAGCACACACATACATACAAATATTGGTAGCAGCAACAACAACAAGAATGAGGCAAGTAGCACAAGCCCCTTCGATACACACAGAGTATATGATAGAGACTTATATTTATTGTTTCTTGTTGTTGCTGTTGCTAGACCTTTCTTTACCTATTATTTGCTGTTATATTTTTACCATTGTTGCTATTGTTGCTTTTTTATGTTGTTTGTGTATTTGCTGTTGTTTTTTTTTCAGTTGACTCATAGACGACTTTTCGACTCTTCGACTCTTTGCTCACCTCACGCGATCACTTTTTCTAAGCAGTTACCATTTTTTTGCTGCTGTTGTTGTTGTTGCAACATTGAGTTGCTTTACCATTATTGTTGTTGTTGTACAGACAAACATGCTGACTTCATTGTGACTCGTATGTTTGTTGATTGCAGCGCGCCGTACAGTGTGTTTGCTGTTGTTGTTGCTGAAAATTTTCCATCACTTTTTATGAAACCCATTTGCAGTTGGCAACAACAAAACTCGCAGACATGATCACTTGGCTTATATGTAGCGAATGTGCAGCGTTGTTGTTGTTGCTATTGCATGTTGTAGTGCTTGACTATTGACTAACAATTGTTTCAGTTTTTTTTTTTGTAATTGCTCATATATTATATTCATTACAATCGACTGCTGTTTGGTCAGTTTAGTACGTTGACTTCGCGACTTGATGACTAGCATTGTCACAGTTTTTGTCCTCTCTTTAACTGACGTCTTTCATATTTTTTTTTTAATTTTTGTTTTTTGCTTGCTTGTTGTTGCCAAGTGCTTGGCAACGCTCGGTAACCACAAGTTGTTGTGCAACAACAACAACAACAATTAGTGTTAGCAATTTGGCATTAAACATGTTTCGACTGCGTTTACCTTGTATTTGTTGCTGTTGTTGACGTTACGTTAGTTACTCACATTCGTGCTTAATTCGTCATTTCGTCAGTCGTCACAGAGACTTCAAATTACTCACATAAATATCTACAAATTTATGTGCATACATACATATATAATTGGTGTGCAAACCCACTTGGAGACAGCCCCAGAAACATACATACATAACTCTGACGTTATGCGGTGGCGTTTTGCTTGGGCACAGTGGTGTAAATGTGAACAAATGGTGTACAAAAAAATCTGAATTTCATCAGGAGTCTGAACTAAGACTGTAAAAAATATATTTTTTGAGAAAAATAAAATTTATTTAATAATTATTTGACACAGTGGTACTTGTATGAATACATTTTGAGCAAAATTTTTATGATTTTTTTTTCTTTTTTTAATTTTTATGAAATCAAGACATAAAAGTTAAACTTTAAATAATTTTTTATAGCATTATTGTAATTTTACCCTGCATTACCCTGTGAAAACGATGTGGATTAACTTATGGACGTATATTATAAACATTTTAAGACGGACTGTCAATGAATCTCTTAGTTTCTAATTATTCTTCGGAATTTTCGATCTTTCTTCGAGAGGAAATTTTATAAAGACCCCACTCTCATGGAAAATTCAACAACTTATAATGATTTTTTTCAACTTTATGTCTGAACATAATCATTTTGAAGAAACGTTCCGTGAGATTAATGGTGTTTTGGGGGATGGTACTCTACCACTTCGAACTGCGGAGGAATGGTTTCGACGATTCAGAGCGGGTGAAAATGACACCATGGATAAGCCAACCGGCGGAAGACCTGTGACGACGAATACCGATTAAGTCATGGAAAACATCGAGTTCAACCGGCATGTGGCATTTTTTGACATCGTCCAGGAGATGGGCGTTAGTCATCAAATCATTTTAAACCATCTGTCGAAGGCTCTATACACAAAAGCGGAACGAACTCGACACATTTTTGAAGCAGATGGTGACTGGCGACAAAAAATGGATGACATACGACAATATCAAGCGAAAACGGTCGTGGTCGAAGGCCGGTGAACCCTCCCAAACAGTGGACAAGCCGGGATTGACGGCCAGGAAGGTTTTGCTGCGTATTTGGTGGGATTGAAAGGGAATCATGCACTATGAGCTACTTTCATTTGGCCAGACGTTTAATTCTAACATCTACTGCGAACGACTGGACCGCTTGAAGCTGGCGATCGACCAGAAGCGTCTAGAATTGGCCAACAGGAAGGGTGTAGTATTCCATCAGGACAACGACAGACCACACACTTCGTTGATGACTCGTCAGAAGCTACGGGAACTCGGATGAGAGGTTTTATCGCATCCACCCTATAGCCCGGACATAGCGCCAAGTGATTTCCACCTGTTCCTGCCCTTGGCGAACGCCCTTGGTGGTGTAAAGTTGAACTCAAAAGAGGCTTGTGAAAAGTGGCTGTCCGAGTTCTTCTCAGATAAGGAGGGGTCTTCTACGAGGGGGTATTATGAAGTTACCATCTAGATGGAAACAGATTATCGAATGAAACGGCGCATATTTGAACTAAATCCGATCACTGTAACAGTTTTTATTAAGCATTGAAAAAAGAGCAAAAAAAGCTATTAAAGAGTAACCTAATATTTTTATTTTTAATATTAAAACTAACTAGTGAAATTAATATTTTTAAGCCTTAATTTTTTTAAAACAATATTATCAAAAAAATTTGTCAAAACGACCCACTGTGCTTGCGAATTCGGTCGCATCAACATTCGTTGACCTAAACCATCAGTTACGCGGCACGCTGACTTAGCAACAGCAGTTGAGCTATCGGCAGTTAGCAACAGCCGTAAGCTGAGCTCAAGCAAAGCAAAAGTAACAACTAAACAAAAACAACAACATTAGCCAACAATACATAAACATAAGAAAGACAGATGTGATTTAAAGCAAAAATTAACGCAAAAGACCGATCAAACGGCTGTAAAAACAAATTCGAAACGGGTGTCAAAATAACAACAACAACAACAACAACTGCTATAAAAGTAACAAATCAACAACAACAACAATGCAGATACATATAAATAAGTAAATGATCAGCGGTTCAACCGAATTTGGTGAAGCTTCAACAATCAAGCTGCTAAGCGTTGAGCTGATCTCGCGATAATAACTGCAATAATGACGTTGAGCCAGCAATAATGATGAGCAACAATACACACCAACACACACACATAAGCAAGTATCATTGAACGGCTGTTGATGAGTAACTTTATCGCCTTTATTTGCGTACAACAACAGTAGCAACAATGAAAACAACAACAACAACACACATTAACCGCAACCGAAATTTGTTGCTGTCGCCTGACTGCCGCTCGCTCGTGTTGAACACGTTTTGCGCGTGTTGTTGTTGCTATACTTATTGTCTGCCGATCGGCGATATTTTATGCGCGCTCACACACAGACACACACACACAATCAGCGCCTTGGCTGCTGCTGCTGCTGTCTGATGAGTAATCTTTATTGCTTTCCTGCTTTGTGCGGTTTATTGTTGTTGCCAATCAAGCGTAGAAAGTCACGTTATTTGGCCGATGACTTACTGCAGCGTCTTAAGTGTCGCACGAAAAATAAAAAAAAAAACTAAAAAATTAGCGGTTTATCAGCAGCGCAGACTGCTGGCTAGTCACACTTAAATTTAGCAGAGCCAAATTGGAGCTTTTCTTCTCGAAAAATAATCAGACCGCTGGTAATTTCCCAAAGTGTGGTAGTCAGCGCGCCATTAGCATGAACTCAAATTTAAACATAAATATAAATTTCACGATCAGGAAGTAAGGTTATGTAAACTACAATTATGAAATTTGGCGTGAAGAGAGCGCTTTTTGGGGTTGGCTGCCATTTTTAGTGCGAAATAAAAATAAACTTAGTAGAAGTAAGACTGCAGGAAGCCAAAAAGTTCATTCTAAATCCAAATTTCTTTAAAAAAATATATATATAATTAGTCAACATACGCGTTCTTCAGACCAGGGCTACCAAACTACTCGATCTAATATTAGATCACTACAGAACTGAATACTTCCAAACTTGGAATAATTGATTATAGTTATAAAAAATGAAATCAAATCAATTCTAAACTTAATTTGCGGTGTCTCAATCGCGCTAGAAACATTGCAATTATCTAAAAAGAGTGGCAAGCTCGCTTCTTTTCAATCGTTTTCCGCACCACAATCTGGGTGATTCATTTAATTGCAACACCAACTATCTAAACTACCTGTTCACCTCAATGTCAATCAGCTTTTCAGGGTAATTGGACACGAAAGACATAAAATTAAGTCAAGAGCCAATGAAGGCAGCGGAGTGAAACCGCAACCACGCTAGAGCAAAGAGTTACCAAGTGCTTATGTAATTACCCCACAGATAAAAAAATACGAGCAAATAACTGGGGCAAAGCTGGTGTGTGGAGGCAGAAAGTTAGAATTGAGTAGTAACTGGTGCCTAACTAGTTGCAAAGTGGTTAGATATGGACTGCATATGAATAAATAATATTATCGGAGTCTACTTGAATAAAAATAATATGCGTCTTGCTCTTTTAAATTTATTTTTAAAATAGTTAAACGTCTTACGACATTCGAGATGATAAACTAGTAGCACCAGTGATATCATATTAGGTTTAAGCACCAGTATCAAATTAGTCTCAATCAGACTAGTTCCCCGCTTGTATTGCTGTAATGTTAGGCTAGAATAGACTGTCTTTACTGTCATTACAACTGTTGCTAATGATAAAGTTGAACACGGAGTTTGCTGATTATGTTGAGTGTGGTGTTGTTGGTGTGACGGTTGTTGTTGGTGTGACTTGTAGCAGACGCGAGTCTTGCAAAAATAATAAAGATGGCTAAGCCCAAAATAATAAAAACCGTTTCGAAAGGAGAAACGACAACAATAGCAGCAACAAATTATGGCATACGCTTGGTAGGTGTTGTTGTTGTGTTGCTACTGTTGACTACAACTTTTGGAGCACAAGCAACATCGCGATTTACAAACACTCTATGAAAGATGGAGGCAGTGGTGGCATTGAGATTTTTTTAGAGAGGCGATCAAACTAATTGGATAGTGCTCCAGCTCTGAACGTGTTCGATGCAGTACCCGCTGGTGGAAGCCGAGGAAGATGGAGGCCTCCACTCCTATAGAAGGACCAGGTGGAGAAGGACCTGTCTTCACTGGGTATTACCGTTGGCGTCAAAAGGAGAGATGCCGGACGCGCTGTTGTGGACTCCGCTATAACCGCGTAAGCGGTATCTACGCCAGTAAAGAAGAAGATCTTTATATCAGACTTGAGTCGATCTTACCCCCCTTTCAAAGTACTCAGACATCAAGTCCACCACTGTCTCCCTGTTGCTCACTTTTCAGACTGTCTTTGTCATTTTTTAAAGCATCTTTTATTTTGCTGTTGTTGTTGTTTCACTTTTTGTCGATGTTGCTGTTGCTGCCTTGGGCGTTTTGATCTTGATGAACTTGATCGCGTGGCATACATTCTGTTTGTTGCTCTTGTTAGTGCTGACAGTACAACGAAAACATTTATTAACATTAACATCACGATGGCAACAACAACAACAACAATAACAACAGCAATTACAATCGACAACACCAAAAGCCATAAAACAACATTAAGTCAGCTTTTTTCGATGGTTGTTGTTGTATTTTTTGTTTTGTTTTTGTAGAAATACGAGTACAAGCATAACATTATCTTTTTTATATGGACTATATATTCTAATTTCGTTGTCGGAAGACAACCGATTGCCAGCAGATAACCATAAAAAACTTAAGCAACAGCAAGAGCAACAACAACAACAGCAATAATATCGCGACCGCTATCAAATTTCTTCTTTTTAGAGTGGCTAATGGCTGTGGCGTGTTGGCCACCCCCTGCGTCTGTGCATGCGCAGTCGCCAACTCCAATGGAGTAAGCGGTCCACTACAATCTTATTTTCGTCTAATTTCCCTTGCGGATTTCGGTGCGCACGCCGCTCACCGGCCGTTCATACTTTCTAATAGGTTTTGTTGGCTTGTTGTTGCGGTCAGCGTTGATATGCCTGATCTATTGTCTGCACTAACGGTGTTGTCTACTTATTTCTGCGTTTTTTTTTTTTGCTGTAACCTGCCGATTCGCTGTGCGTTATAACAACGCTTCATAAGACGCTTTCTGCTTTTGCGCTTTTTTTTATGACTTGTTCGAGAAAAACCTTCTGTTTTCTTATTGTTGCATTGTGTGTTGCCTTTTGTTGTTGTTTTTTTGGTAGTTAGATTGCATTGTTAGCCGCTTCAGCGTCTTGTCTGGCCATTAAACGTCTAATTGTTGCCAGCTCGCGGCTGCTGACTGTCGACTGCTGTTGTTTGCTTTGTTGCTACCTTTTTCTTTTTCTATTTTTTCTACTTCTCTTTACCTTTCCTACTTTGCCGTTACTCGTTGCTAGTTGCCACTGCTTTTTGTGCTGTCTTGCTGTTGGTTGTTGGCGCACTCCTAGGTCTGGCCGTTATTGCCACTCGTTTGCTAGCTTTAATTTGGCTTTTCACCTCTTGCTGTCAGTTACAGCTATGACATGACTAACTCAACATTAAAAACTATAAGAAACCATAAAAATATAAAGTTTGCGATTTTTTTTGCGGACTTTATTACCGCGCTGGCGAAATTATAAGTGCTATAAAATCTGAGAGAAAGAAAGTATGTAATTTGATCTCTTGCTAATAGTTTACTCTTTTTCATGGAATGTTCTAGAAGTGTCTTTATGTTTTTAGGTTATAATTGGTTATATTGTTTAGGTTATATTGAAGAACGAAATTAGAAATGCAGCTAATTTTTTCTTACCATCGACCAATTAATAATCTATAAAGTTTTGTAGATCGTTTTAATATAAGATTATATGAGATCGCTCTCAAAACATGATCAAAAATCTCATATACATATCTCTTAGTAGAGGTTCATGACTATATACAAATATGAACCGAAAGTTAATAATGAAAATGATTTTGAAAAGGGGTGTTTTCATATTTTCGTCATTGATCGTAATTCCACTCCCGTTTCGTGGATTGAGAAAGTCTCGACATGCCAACGTTTAGGAAACTAGGTTTTTGTAAACCATAGGTAAGAAAATATGATCACGATCTATCAAAGAACACGAACTCGACAAAAATCGACTTAGGACTCACTTAATTTTCTTGAGTTCACCTAAGTTCGCCTTTGGATTCGTTACATTTTATATCTGCTTAAGTGTCTTTCGGTAAAAAATGGAACCATGTTCTAGAACAGCACCCGCGCCATTAGTTCTGCTTTTTCCAGACTGGATAAGTGAAGCGTATGGGTCTGGTGGTGAATGAGGACAAGACGAAATATCTCCTGTTATCAAACTAACAGTAAGCGCATTCACGTTTTGGCTTCCACGTCACTGTTGGCAGTCATAAATTTGAAGTTGTAGATAATTTCGTATACCTAGGCTCCAGCATCAACACCGATAATAATGTCAGCCTTGAAATCCAACGCACAATTACTCTTGCCAACAGATGCTACTATGGACTGAGTAGGCAATTGAAAAGTAAAGTACTCTCTCGACGAACAAAAACTAAACTCTACAAGTCCCTCATCATTCCCGTCCTTCTTTATGGTGCAGAAGCGTGGACGATATCAACATCCGCTGAGACGACACTAGGAGTTTTCGAGAGAAAAGTTTTGTGGAAGATTTATGGTCCCTTAAACATTGGCAACGGCGAATACCGCAGAAGATGGAACAATGAGCTGTATGTCTTTTCCGACGACGTAGACATAGTCCAGGGAATAAAAAGACATCGGCTACATTGGCTAAGTCATGTTGTTCGAATGGACGAAAGTGCTCCAGCTCTGAAAGTGTTCGATGCAGTACACGCTGATGGAAGCTGAGGAAGAGGGAGGCCCCCACTCCGATGGAAGGTGGACCAAGTGGAGAAGGACCTATCTTCACTTGGTATTTCCAATTGGCGCCAAACTGCCAAAAAGAGGGATGCGTGGCCCGCTGTTGTGGACTCGGCTATAACCAGTCAAGAAGAAGAAGAAGTTCTAGAACAGCGGTATTCAGCTTGTATCTCAATTGACTTATTAGGCTAAAAGGAAACATTGCTGTAGCTCATCTTGACTCTGTTTCAACATACATATACCGTTGCCGAGAACGCTGTTCTTGTATTTTCTGTCGACCTTGTTGTCAAGTGGTTCTGAAGTCACATTTGTTTTGCTTTTTCGTACTACATAACTATCAGAACATGTAGGAATGTTACGTTTATGCTTCTACTACGAGACTACTTCCTCTGTAGAACGATCGATCTATCACTGAATATCAGTAATTAATTAAATTGTCGAAAAATATAAGGTGCTTGTAAGCAGATCTCAAGTAGTCAAATGTCTAAATACAGTTATATGTAGATACCATATGTTTTCTATGGAAATATAAATAATTCGTATACGTCCTCTAAGAAAAAAAGTAAACAAATTATGTCATGTGAACAGGCGAGTGTACATAAATATGCTTATGCCCGTCAAAACACGTATCCACGACACACTTGAGACATTTGAGATATGATATGTATGTATGTATGTGCATACCTTCATATGTTAATATCGTTTATAAATATTAAGCAATTTATTTATCCAATTGTGTATAAAGTCATGTTTCTGACTGATATGACTTCTATAAGGCAAACATACATATTTATATATTTATAAACATACATACATATTATTGTGAAATACAAGATCGTGGTGTTGTGAGACTTTAGGGCGTCTACGTGCCAAATGGATCGCAAGCAAGTAGCCAGTCAAAAGGAGCAAAGTCAGCACTGCAACTTGCCATTGTTTGTTGGTGTTGTTGTGGCGATTTCTTTTTTATTTTTTATACCCTGAACAGGGTATATTAAGTTTGTCACGAAGTTTGTAACACCTAGAAGGAAGCGTCGGAGGCACAATAAAGTATATATATAAATGATCAGTATGTTGAACTGAGTCGATTTAGCCATGTCCGTGTGTCTGTATATATACGAACTAGTCCTACAGTTTTTAAGTTTAAGCGTCTCTTCAAGACGCTGCTCATTTGTCGGAACTGCCTATATCGAACCACTATATCATATAGCTGCCATACAAACCGAACGATCGGAATCAAGGGCTTGTATGGAAAACATCAGCATTTTACTACATATCATCACGAAATTTGGTGTGAGTTATTGTTCATAGAAATAATTTAATCTCCGAAAAAATTGTTCAGATCGGTTCACTATAGCATATAGCTGCCATACAAACTGTACGATCGGAATCAAGGACTTGTATGGAAAACTTCCGCATTTACTACATATCTTCACGAATTTTGGTGTGAGTTATTGCTCATAGAAATAATTTAATCTTCAAAAAAATTGTTCAGATCGGTTCACTATATCATATAGCTTACGAAATTTGGTGTCAGTTATTGCTCATAGAAATAATTTAATCTCCGAAAAAATTGTTCAGATCGGTTCACTATATCATATAGCTGCCATACAAACTGTACGATCGGAATCAAGGACTTGTATGGAAAACTTCCGGATTTTACTACATATCTTCACGAAATTTTTTGTGAGTTATTGTTCATAGAAATAGTTTAATCTCCGAAAAAATTATTCAGATGGGTTCACTATAGCATATAGCTGCCATACAAACCGAACGATCGGAATCAAGGGCTTGTACGGAAAACTTCCGCATTTTACTACATATTTTCACGAAATTTGGTGTGAGTTATTGCTCATAGAAATAATTTAATCTCCGAAAAAACTGTTCAGATCGGTTCACTATAGCATATAGCTGGCATACAAACTGTACGATCGGAATCAAGGGCTGGTATGGAAAACTTCCGCATTTTACTACATATCTTCACGAAATTTTTTGTGAGTTATTGTTCATAGAAATAGTTTAATCTCCGAAAAAATTATTCAGATGGGTTCACTATAGCATATAGCTGCCATACAAACCGAACGATCGGAATCAAGGGCTTGTACGGAAAACTTCCGCATTTTACTACATATTTTCACGAAATTTGGTGTGAGTTATTGCTCATAGAAATAATTTAATCTCCGAAAAAACTGTTCAGATCGGTTCACTATAGCATATAGCTGGCATACAAACTGTACGATCGGAATCAAGGGCTGGTATGGAAAACTTCCGCATTTTACTACATATCTTCACGAAATTTTTTGTGAGTTATTGTTCATAGAAATAGTTTAATCTCCGAAAAAATTATTCAGATGGGTTCACTATAGCATATAGCTGCCATACAAACCGAACGATCGGAATCAAGGACTTGTATGGAAAACTTCCGGATTTTACTACATATCTTCACGAAATTTTTTGTGAGTTATTGTTCATAGAAATAGTTTAATCTCCGAAAAAATTATTCAGATGGGTTCACTATAGCATATAGCTGCCATACAAACCGAACGATCGGAATCAAGGGCTTGTACGGAAAACTTCCGCATTTTACTACATATTTTCACGAAATTTGGTGTGAGTTATTGCTCATAGAAATAATTTAATCTCCGAAAAAACTGTTCAGATCGGTTCACTATAGCATATAGCTGGCATACAAACTGTACGATCGGAATCAAGGGCTGGTATGGAAAACTTCCGCATTTTACTACATATCTTCACGAAATTTTTTGTGAGTTATTGTTCATAGAAATAGTTTAATCTCCGAAAAAATTATTCAGATGGGTTCACTATAGCATATAGCTGCCATACAAACCGAACGATCGGAATCAAGGGCTTGTACGGAAAACTTCCGCATTTTACTACATATTTTCACGAAATTTGGTGTGTGTTATTGCTCATAGAAATAATTTAATCTCCGAAAAAATTGTTCAGATCGGTTAGTAAAATGTTTTCTTTTTTTACTTACTTTTTCTTACGGCTTTAGATTTGCTTAAATACATAGTTACTAAAAGAAATGCACCTGTGAAGGTTATATTAGCTTCGGTACAGCCGAAGTTAACTTTTTTTTTTGCAAATATTGAGGCGGATCATATATATGTTTATACATACATATATATGTTTTATGTATATTTCAACTAATATTTACATATATATGTATATATTCATGGAACAATTCTTATTATGCCATCAAAGCGCAGTAAATTTTAATTAAAACCTTGAAAGCTAAGTGCAACAATTACGAAATAGTAAAAACAATAATATTTGCTGCCAAACGGAAATGTAAATATAGAGTATACATATGTACATATTTATATATTATTTAAGATATATGTATAGCGGAGTATGTATGTTTCTGTATATAAAATTTAATTGCACAAATGCTTGTTGTTATTGTTATAAACAAATTAATACACAATTTTATCATACTATATATATTATATTTATTGATATGATGGCTTACAACTGCTTGGTCAAGCAGTTACAGGTTGGTTCTTTGTTGTGCCAATGGCAGTGAGTCACCTTTTTTATAGATATATGTATATACATATGTATATATATGTCCGTAAGTCTAAGCTTAGGACACATTCATCAATCATACGTTATTAGTTCATACACAGTACTCTACTCGCCTCGCAGCCAATTTCGCCACTGTGCTACCATTACACTTGTTGTACTTGCTTTGGATTGTTTTTTTTTCAGTGAGTTAACAAACTCCTTTGTTTCAGGCAGCCATAAGGCTTAGAAAGCTTCAGAAATATATATTATATAAAGAACTATATATGTATGTATAGTATAAAGCATATTGATTGATTGTCCATTGTCATTGCTCCCGTTAGCTTTATCGCATCGCACACTACTTAAGCGCTAAATCAGCAATTGTGCTAATTTTAACGACAATAAAATGCGCGCAGTTTATAAAGCGCTATAAAATACCGCAAATAAAACTTTATGACTTGGCGATAATTATACAAACATACATATATACATACATATACATATATATATATATATATATATAGAGATATATATGGCAGATTTATATAATTGGAGATTTATTGTACGCTTATGGTTGTCAGTTGGTGTTTGCATTTGAGTTAGCGCACCTCTGACCTCACCGCATACACTTGCCAATAATCCACACAGTCAGCCAGCCACCCAAGCAATTACTCAACAATTAATATACATACATACACACAAACAAACAAACACATATATGTGTGTGTAATTACAGTTAGAACAGCTTAACACACTGGCAGCAGCGCATCGCAGCCATTAAAGCTACTAAAAAGCTTGTATATGTATATGTGTTTGTGTGTTGCTCGGAGTCACTTGGTCGCCAGCATGTCTGCGCTGTACAAGTGACTGAATGTATCGCAGAGTGTCGTAATATTTAGTTAGTATGAGTATAAAATGTGTTTGCTCGTCGTTTTTGTCTCGCTCGCTGCTCTACTTAGATTAAAATTTGCCGCTTTGGTTCTTTTTTGCTTTTTATATACTAAATATATACATATGGCACACATATTTACTCGGATACGTGCTGCCGCAGCAATACTTCTTTCTTCGACGCGTACTTAGCTGTCTCTCTATCTAATAAGTACATTTATCACATATGTACATATATTCTAAACGCGAGGATAATTGCGAAATTCTCTAGCACCTAAAGAAACTTAATTATACAATTACTGTGCTTTATAAGTATCGCTTGACATCACTACTTTTTCTACATATTCTACATATATACACACACATTCACTTAGTCAATTTCTCCGTTGTATAATACTAATGCCTTCATTTAAATGTCTTTAAAACGTGTCATTTGGCTCGTAGAACTGCATATTGTGCCGTACGGTGAACGATTTCATCAGACGTATTTATAAAAAGCACGCTTGATTTTTACTGATAATTGTACTCGTATGACGTGAAAAAGAGAAGGTGATTAATTTGAAATATGACGTGGCTAGTATCATGTAAGCGGTTTCAGTCATTACAGTAATCGATTCCTATTGGAGTAATGGATTTTTTTACATTGTATAACATTTTCTGAGAGATGCTACCCAGATAATACCCGTTGGGTCATTTAGACCCAGAAAAAATGTTTTGTGGAAAAAACTTTAAAGTTTTACGGTATTCGATTCCTATTGGAGTAATGGACAATTTTTTTTTATTTTTGTTTAACATTTTCTGAGAGATGATACCCTGATGATCCATGTTGGGTCATTTAGACCGTTTTGTTGAGAAAAAAACTGTACAGTTAATTTTTTCGAAAAGGATCTGTGCCAAATTATATATTAAAATGTTATTCAGAAATTTCGCAGAGAGCAGGGAGAATGCTCTAATTTGAAATTGACTTGCCTCACTTTTTAATTGTCTTCAAAATTTTCATTTTTAACTTGTCAACATATTTTCACACATCTGTTATAGATCTCAGTTATATTAAACTTTATTAAAATCCCCGAAAAATTCTAATATTTCAATTGACTAAAGACGCGACGATTTCAGATTTTTGGAACTAGACCAAGCTATAGTAGTGAAGGCGATGCGAATAGGCCTTCCTTTATATAATTAAAAATCTCTGGCACAATGTAAAAGAAAAATCTACACATATCCAGATGTTCTGAAGAAAACGAAGATTTTTAAACAGAATTATCCAGATTTAAAAATGAAATAATCGATTAATAAATCGAATAAGAATACTTTAAGGGGTTTAGGGGTAGTCAGGATTTTCAAATACAAATAATAATTTCGTTAAGTTTAATCTTTAAAAAATATTCTCTGAAAATTTGAAGTTGGTCCCATAATTACTTTTCGAGTTATTCGACGCATAACAGCGCTCGGGCACTCCAACATGCTAGTGTGAAACTTTAAATGCGTCTTTCTCAAAACTATGTTTTTTGAACTGGAAAACCGCTCAGTAGATTTTAAAGAAATTTCTACAGCTTTTAGAATACATAATTATACTTGGCCAGTTTTTGGCCAGAAGTTTTTTTTTCAAAATTTAGATTTTTTAAGACCATTTAACTGTGGATTTTTTCACGAAAATCTAAAAAAAAAATTTCCTGAGGCAGCCTATTTGTTAATTTTTGAAAAAACAATTAAGGAAGGGCTAAGTTCGGGTGGGGTTTTAGAAGAGCGATGCCACACTATAAGTGCAGTATTTCTGGTGCTTTTCCTTAGTGAATTTAAGCGTTTTTAGTAGTTTTAAACATAACCTTTGTATGGAATCCGATTTCATCCATTTTTAGACTGTATAAGGAAGAGCCTAAAGGAAATGACTCCAGAAGTTTGGTCGATATAGCTTTAGCAGTATACTAGATATGTACAAAAACCTTAGTAGGGGGCGGGTCACGACCACTTTCCCAAAAAAATTACATCCAAATATGCCGCTTCCTATTGCGATCCTTTGTACCAAATTTTAGGGTGGCAAGGAATATGTGTTCCAAGTTTCGTTAAGATATCTCAACTCTAGTTATCGCTTGCACGGACGGACAGACAAACAGACATCCGGATTTGAACGGACCCTGATCACTTTGGTATATATAACCCTATATCTAACTCGTTTAGTTTTATGATTTGCCACCAACCGTTATGTAAAGAAAACTATAATACTCTCTTCAGCAACTTTGTTGCAACAGTTTAAAAAGAAAAAAGTTTCGATCCGGCCCAGAATTATATATTTTTAAAACTATTTTTTCTTATCCGATTGATTTTAGATGATTCTACAAGAACTTATGATTGTCACCTCAGGGACCTCTTTTTGGAACTGGCAACACAAAACGCTATAATTTTCGAAATTACAATTTTTTTTAAATTTTCGTGACTTCAAGTCAAAATATTGTGTAATAATGCCATATTATTACTTTTGTAAAATAACATCATTTAATAGCAGTAGAAAAAAAACTTACTGAAAATTGTAATTTTTTCGTGGTTCTAACTACCCCTAACCCCTTAAAAAAATAACCTAAAATAAATATCATTAATAAACCGAACTGAACATATTCTATTAAATCATCTTCAAAATCTTCAAAATCAAAATTTTCTACTAAAATATACATATCTACTTAAGAGTCATACATTGTAAGTATTTATGCACCATTTTGAGAAAGGTTATTAAATGAAGCGATAAATAACCACTATTGAGTGCAATTAAAGTTGGGAAAATCTAGCTTGTCTATACAAAGGCAGCCATTAAGCAATATTTCGATTTCCTCTAATTAAAATGAAAATTGAAAATGAATTCATTCACTCTTATTTTTTTTCACCCGCTATGTAAACACACGAGTATTTGTATGTACATCAGTATATATGTATGTTAGTGTGTGTGTGAGTGCAGCAACCTTGAGGAAACTTGGGTAATCAACTTTTTTTTTGATCTTTTTTACATGACCTTCATACTTTTATTTGCAAATATATCGGAGGCACAGCTATATAAATGCTACGAATGCTAGCTAGCAACGGTAAATTCAGTAGCGCGCTAAAAATATGCAGATAATGTAAACAAGCGCATGTAAACATGTGTATGTAACGGGATTAATTGTGTAATGAAATGAGCAAGTCTTGCAGCAGGTATAATTAAAGAAGGTGCTTAATGTGGATACATACATATCTAGATTATGTACATATGTATGGGTTTCCACATCACCTTCAACTTGCCACATTTTGTCCTTTTGATTTCTTTTTTTCCTTTTTGTGCTCCATTTCAGCGCTTTTGCTTTTAAATAAACAATTTTTGTGTGCATTCGAAACGCATATGCCCTCATTTTACAGCATTAATCAAAAGCAAATCACATTTCACTATTTCACTCGCTTTATGGTTAATCTGTGGATAATTCATTGTAATTTATTTCGGAAAAAGTTTGCTGCTTGAAATTGCCGAAATTCCACTTTTTCGCCATAAATTTTGGCAAATTGTATTTTCATTATCAATAAATCAATTTTGGTGAAATGCTTTGGCTGGCTAAACTCATTAAAATGATTGCTCATAAATTCATGTAAATTATGCTATGAAGGAAAAATAAACAACAAAATTTTAATGGCAAAAAAAAGCACACACATAGCTGTGAGTGGAAAAGGGTGCCTCAAAAGTCAAAGAAATTCTAATTCGAAAGAAATTTCAAATAACGGTTATGCATAAATGAGTGGTGAATATTTTTGTGGTGTACTCATATAGAGAAAATGGCGTTCTTAAAGGTGAACACTATATATATTTGTATAGAATTATATGCTGCATGCAGCGCGTGACAAATTGATATATTTACATATATAATATCTAGCTAATTCAAAGCGTTGGGCTGCCAAATTTTTTTACAAAAAAAAAAAAAAAATTTTCACAAAAAAAATTCTAAAAATAAACAAAAATTGCATGCAATTGCAAGCAAAATATATACGACACAAGAAAAAATTAAATAAAATACAATAACAACAAACCTCAGCGCACATCATCATAATTTAAGCCACCAGGATTATCGCGCGTATACAAAAACAAAAAAAAATAATCGCAAGACTTTCGAAATGTAAACAAAGATCAAAGCGAATGCACTTTCTTCTGTGTATAAATTTTTTTTGGCGTAAAGTCATAGCCAAGAAAACATTGCATGGGAAAAATATACAAAAAAAAAAAATAATAATAAAAAAAAATTGAAAAAATAAAAAAAAATTGAAAAATTAAAAAAAAATGAAAAAGTAAAAACAATTAGAAAAAATACAAAAAAATTAAAAAAAAAAGAAAAAAATACCACAACAACTTTAAAAAAAATTAAAAAAATACAAAAAAAAATTTAAAAAAATTTAGAAAAAAATTGAAAAAAAAAAAATTAAAAAAAAAAATTAGAAAAAATTTAAAAAAAATACCATAAATAATATAAAAAAATACAAAAACAAAATTAAAATAAATACAAATTTTTTTCATTGCCAATTGAATTTTCACTTTACGTTTTTCTGTTTATTTTCTGTTTATTTTACCTTATTTATTTTATTTCCAATCAAATGGGTACTAATTATTTTTCAACACAGCATTTTTTTACAGTGATTTCTTTTGATTTTTTATTTTTAAAATTTATTTTATTTTATTTTCTTGCTAATTTTCACCTCACTTGTGTGACGTCAATGGCAGCGAGACTGGCGGTAGACGCACGAAATTGGTAGTTGTGAAAATTCGCGAGATTCGCACGCATGCATAAAAGAAATGATAAAAAAAAAATATAAAAAATTAAAAAAAAAAAATTATAAAAAAATATTAAAAAAATTATAAAAAAATACTAAAAAAAATAAAAATATGCAGATACATAACTCATCGTTATATATATATAAATATACACCTATACTATATGTACATATGTACACCCTCAAATACCTTTTATTAGCACAATTCGTTTGTGGCACGTAAATTCCTGCGCTTTGATTGCTCATTTCATTTGAGTCTTGTAAAAATTTTAGCATATCTTTGTAGCATAAAATTTTAAAATTAGTTGCATTCAAATCGGTGCTATTTTGGGAGTGTTTACATTTTTTGTGTAATAAAATTTCATTCAGCGCCGAATTGGGTTTATGTGGATAGGCTTGGGTAAATATTTGCAAACTATGTGTATTTAAAATTAAAAATAAAATAGAAAGAGTCTCACTTTATTCTTCTTTTTCTTTTCTCACACACATAAACCTTTTATATCAAAAAAAATATTTTTTTTTTTATAATTTGGGTACTGACTTTTGAAGAAATATATACAAAAATATGAATTTTTAAAATATTGTCTGAAAATGCAATACATTCTATATAAAAGGTTTCAAGAAATCAATTTTTTCTAAGAAAAAAAAAATTAATGATTAGCTAGGCCAATTTTCTTTCATTTCGAAAAAAAAGTTTGAGTTTTTCAAATTATCATGAACATACCCATACTTTAAATAAATAAATATATACAAAGATATATACTCTTATATTAAAAAAAAACTATCCAAACCAATGAAAAGTATATTCCACATAACCACACAATTAGCCCTTTCAGTTAGTCTATATCTACCGCGTTAGCAGACTAGCGTCTCGTACAATATTTTTTATGAGTCAGTTTTATCTACTTGATCTATGTGTTGTTCAGCGCTTTATAAATCCATATACATATAAATACTGTATATACTAAATATAGAGCCAATTCACTTGATGAGTATAAAACTCAGAGATATGCATTTTCAGAGATATCAGAAGCTTCAAAAGTAAACAAGAGCACTAAAAGACAAGAGATACTTTTCTAAAATATATAGAAAATCGCACTCAATTTAGAGGAGAAAATTTATTGCTCAGTTTATCGTTAAATGAGTGGAAGAGTACAATGAAGAGCATTCATTTAATATAAAAACTCTTTTCTCTCTTTAAATGTAGAAAACTTAAAAACACTCACTCTCGCGCTGCTGATCTCGCCGCTCTGTATAACAGCTGATCTAGTTTATATACTGCTTAAGCGCGAGTAATTATTTTGTTTATTTATAACTGAGAACTGAGCAGAATTTTTCAAATGAGAACTAAGTTAATTTTCAGGTTCTTCTAACCGAAATCTGTCAGTCTAAACAAGATATGGAAATTTCATAAAATTTGTAGTGCAAACAGACAGAATAGGTGTCAATAAATGAAATGGCAGTAACTGGTAAACAACAGGATTATGTTGATGATTTGAAAGCTGAGAGACTGATTTTTTTTTTAGTTATACTGTACATACACTGCGGTGATACACATATGATAAAATATTGCTGCTGAGTGCTTTATTATCGGAGAGAACGCTTTGAGAAATTAATAAAATACTCATTATAAGCGAAAGAGTGTAAATGATCGTTTGAGCAAGAATTGTGCGAAAATAGAGAGCAGTTGAAAGCTGAAAAATATCTCTTTCATTTCACTCATTTGCTTTATTCGATCAATGTGTCTCTTTATAAACAGTGTAATTATGGCTCAACTCGTAATCGTACTCGTAGTGTACTCCCACTCTCCAACGCACTCTTCATATCTCTGCACTCACTCACTTTACCAAAACGTGACTAAACCATGCAGAGCACGATCATCGTGTCGCCAACAGCATAACGAGTACAAGTACACTCCGCAGTACAAGTGTGAGTGCAATCACAGGCCTAACTGGAACGGGGGTATCAGCAACAGAAAAATATAAGTGTAAACACTTTACAAAACAGGAAAATGATAAAAAAACAATCGCAATAGAAACAAACATAGAAATAAAGTCAGAAGAAAAATAAATTTGTGCAGAGGCACAAAAACTTGTTTATCTTACAGTCAACTTTTATGTATAAAATCATGATATATGTGTATTGTTTGAAATTGACTGTGTTCCATAATAAATAGGCCTACTTTGTAGCGTTGGTTCTGCCGCAGCGCCCATCTCTATCTCTCTCTCGGTGTGTGTTTATCTATTTGCATGCATCTTTTTTTAATTTCAAAGTTTACTTGGACTTATTTCACTTTTTATTTTCACCCCGTTTCCATATTGTTATTTAGTTTACTTTTCAGATTTTTCGATTTGTAATTTTCATCCTCATTTTTTTTTTTGCATTTGTCTGCCTTTCCTGCTGGCAGGTCGCATATATATTTCTTGTTATTTAGTATTTTTTTCATTTACCCGCTTCCTTTTTTGTTATCTGTGTTGTTGTTGGTGCTCTTTGAGTTATGACTTTTTTATATGATTTTTACCTTTTTGTAGCTGGTTGTTTACTTTGTTTGCTTCACAGCTGGTTTGACTGGTTTCCACAGACTTTTCGAGTGTTTGCTTCAACACTGCATATGTGTGTGTGTGTGTTTGTATGTAAATATTATAGGCCTAAAGGCATCACGCAAACACATTAGTAGTCGTCTTTTTGCTCCGCTCCACCATTTGCGCTCCTCCTCATCGACTTGCCGATCAGTCGGCTGATCTTCTGCCTTTGCTGCTTTGTTGACTGTCACACTTTTCATGTTTGTTTTTATATCTGCGCTTTGTGTTAGTTTGTCGCTGTGTGCCACAAGCCATATATAAAAAATAATGGTTAGATTTGGATGTATGTATGTCTGTATGTAAGCCTGCCACACTCACACGCTCACCCGACAGCTACTGTATTACCCACAACCGGGTCTTGAACAGGTAAGAAGTGAATATAAATACATTGATGCATGCTGGTACCCTGTTGGACAGCGTTTGGTGGTAACTATGCTGGCTTACTTGGACTGACTGTCTTAAACTTAGATAGTACTTATCGAATAGAATGTTTCATAAAGCCCAACTTAAAGCTTAAGGATTGAGATTGCAATTTGTATAGTCCAAGAACCATTGTTGAGACTTGGCATCGTGGCAGATCTGTATGGAGGAAGGCGAGGTGAAATCATCTAAGCATTTCCTCCTCCCAGCTTTTGCCAGACTGAGGTTGAAACAGCTCGGAAGTCCCATTTTCGGCGTTCCTAGCGAATTGGCTAGAGTCGACTGTAGCCGACTAAAGACAATCTTAACAGATTTCAAGCATTTTGCTGAATCTTAAGAGTCTTTGAACCATTGGGAGTTTACTGGTATCACAATGGACAGCGCTCTAAACTGTTTAAGTGAGATCTTCTGTATTTGCAGAGCTCTACGAACCTAACTTAAACTAAGAACCATGCTATTAGTCAATCACTGCGTTGTTTAAGTAATCTCGAGTTTCTTTTGTTATTAATTTTCAAATACTGTAATGATCTCAAGAATATGGACCGATTTTGTTTAAGAAAAACTTGAAACCTTGAGGAATCTATCTTTAGGTTGTGTTGACGAAACATTCTAGATTTATGAATAGGGTCTAAAGTGTATCTCCTGTTTGTGAGTTCTTTTCTATCTATTTTGAAACAAAATAAAAATATTTAAAGATATAAATCTGATAATATTGCTCTGATAATATTACTTGGGAACCGTCATTTATCGCAACGGATAATCGAGGACCCAAATAACTAGTATTAACTTTCGATATACAGGCTTTTTGTTTCGAAAAAAGGTCTATGAAATTGAATTTTGAAAGTACTGAGATCTCAAGATAATCCAGCAAAATATTTCCCCTCAAAAAATCGACCTTTTTTGGGGGACCTGTCTCCTTCTAGTGTCTTAAGGAAATAAAACTTACAACAGAGCTTAGGAATCTTCATTTATCGATTAACAATAAAGCTCAAGCGACAAATTGTATACTGATTGTTGTCAGAGAACTAGTGGTCGGTAAGACCTCCATCATATAGACCTTTATGATTCATAAAATATGCTTATGGAAGTGCTGAGATCTCAAGTTTTTCATAAAGATATCATGCAGAAACCTAGTCTTCTAAATTATTATATTACGAAATATCTCTCCGTTATTGTCAGCCGAAATGTTTTAGGTAACATAAACCCTACCCTCTTGTGTGATCCCATCACTTTCTAGTGTCTTCAATATCCAACAGTTAGTGAAATTTCTTGCCGGGTTCTCTCTTCTTTTCACGTGCTTTATTTTTCTCAGCACGCACACACATTTTCTCTCTAAACACTGTTTATTTTTTCGTGTTTCTTGCTCAATTTGATCTTTACGATTTTATGCTTTATTCCACTTTTTTCTTTTTATTTTATTTTTTCAATTTGTTTTTGTAATTTTTTTTTTGTATTCTGTACACATTTTGCCTTTTTTGTTTGTTTTTAGCGCAGGTTTTCTCATTCTCCGCTCGTTTGTTTTTCTGAAACTTGCACTGCCCCAGCCCCACTGTCACTTAGTGTGCCACATAACCCCCACAGATCGAGCGCATATACTTATAGCATTATGAGTATACCCTCAGGTGTGTGTGTGTATGTGCGTGGCTGTGTATAGCAACGATCGTCTGGCCTGGGTCTCGACTGCTCTGTTGAATAGTGATTTAGTTCGCGGAGTGCATTTGTACCGGTACCCACACACACAGCGCTTTTTATGTCCGTCGTTTTTTTGTGTACCTTTTCTATAACTGTGTCAAAACAGGTTTGCTTGTGTGTGTGTGTAGCTGTATTGTCAACTGTGTTTTTTTTTTGCTTTCGCTGTTGACAGTGCCATCAGTGTCGCTATAGTGTTGCTCAAGTGATAATGATGGGTTTTGTTGATGCGTTTGGATATGATTTTTTTCTTGTTGTTGTTGTGGCTCAATGCATGTGTCCTGTTTGGGTTGTTTTGATTCCTAATGCAATTAACTTTGCAGCCTTTTCATTGTTTATATTGGCAAAGTGTTTTTCTTCTTTTTGGTTCACACTTTGTTTGTTGTTCTTGTTGTTTCTGCTACCAATTTTTCTGTTTCTGTTGTTGGTTCAATTTTCATTTTTTTTCTTAACGAAAATTTTTCCTCTTTGCTTCGCTTGCTCAAAATATATCTGGCAGTGTTTTTTCTTTGCTTTTTAATTATTTTTGTTTTTGTACATTTCTTGGTTTGACGTCAATTTCATGATTACTCGCAGACATTCTGATCGCTGTTGTTGATTGCTTGGCTCGTCCCTTGCAGCTAATGAATACACATACTCGACGATGGCGAAGACTAAGGTCTTGTGGTAGCAAACGTGCCACTTACATACATATGTATATAGAAAGAAACAGACTTACATATGAATAGCTACAGATTTATAGATCTACCTTCAGAACTTACAAGCTTACTACTTTATCATAAGATATATACATATGTATATATGTATAACCTCTGCGATCTTTACAAGCTTTTATGCTCTCTTGCTTGATTACTATACAGCTGTGTTGTATATTCTTCAGCCAACTCTGAACACACTTACATACTCTTTTATATAGATCTATAACACACATATGCCTGTAAGTATATCTTTATATGGTCCCAGCAGTCTTGGCGTAACTAATTTCGCCTTTCAACCTCTTGTCTTTTTTCAACGCTACTTTTGTTTTAATAAATTTTTGTAAATCTTTCAGATTTTTGATATACGACTTATACGCCTTGAGGTATCGCCTCTCTTGTCAGCCACTTTTTTTCGCCATCATTCTTATGGGCCATACAATGTAAGGCATATGTAAGTCGAACGGCGGCGCGATTATTTCGCATATTATGCGTGATGAATTACCGTAAAACATATTATTTCACGGATTATTTTGGGTTACATGGTTGCTTATATTGAGTTTTCGAAGCATAAAAAGCATTAAGCTCAGTAAAATGTTATATTTTTACATATTTATTGTTGTAAACACACACGTATTGTAGTAAATACATATATCTATCTGTCCCTCTGCCTATCTGTCTGTCCACTTAGTGAGTGGCGCGTTTGAGTTAAACGATTGGTTTCGCTGTATTGATTTGATTTTATTATAACGATTTGTGAAAGTTGTGATGTGCTTAATTGTTCAATATAGATTAGTGAAGATAAATGTGATTAAATAAAAACTCCGGCTAATTATCGAGCAGTCAATTTAATCTGTAGGATTACAAATTTCCTAATTACTTTTGATTACATTTTTAGAAAATTGGTTTCGATCTCATTAGGAAAATGAGCTCATCGGTGTAGAAAAAGGGTTAAATGCTATTAAATTATTATTATAAAGCAAGCAACTAATGTATATATATTAAGGTAGTCCTTAATAGCGTTTTTACACAGACAAATTAATTGAACAATTAAAATTTTGATTGAGAAACCAGTTTCTGTCTTTCACACTGCCGGCTACTCGATAACTGATCAACTGTTATACATTTTTGTGTTTGCTTTTCATAAGAAATTGGTAAGTTTCATCAGCTGATTGCTATGTTAATGTAATTTTGTATGGTAAATCGATTTTTATCAGTGTTTTAATCGAGCAGAGACCGGTTAATTGATCAATTAGCTCCTGTGTAAAAAGGCTATAAGATTGAAAATATAAATTTTTCAGTACATTTTCCCAATCTTCACAGGACCTTAAGTAAAATATAGTATAATATATGCCATCTAAATATATGCGAAACGAACAAACAACTGACTTAAATCATACTGACTGGCGAACTAACATAGCTCGCAGTTATACTATGGGAATGAGATATATAGTGAACATATACTATAGAAACCAGACACTTAACGTAGCTTTGGACAATTTTCTTGTTCATAATAGAACCTAAACAACCTAATAAATACAAAAGTAAGAGGAAGCTTGTATAGAGCTCCATATATACACAATAGTTTAGCTTTAAAAGACAGTATGATATGAAAAAGACTTCATTGGAAAGACTGATAGTCAAATTGCGTTCTTCCTTGAAAGACATGTCATGGCGAGTTATTCATTTGAACCAAAAAGCTCTTCTGCTGAAACCATAGATCAATAAGAATTCACATTTTCGATAACTACATATAAAAACATGTTTTTTAAAGTATCCATGTTAAAAGAAAGAGTGGAAAATTCAAAGAAATAAGAATCAATAATAACACCTCAATATATTAGGTTGGAAAATATATCCCTTTTCCTTTTTATCTGGTAATACTATACATCTTTGAAAGGTCTTGACATAACCTACAAAACGACGCTATGCATGATTAGTTTGGATATTGCGTTCAACAGTTATAGACGTGTAAACATGGAGTTCACTAACCCCGAGAATCGCGTTAATTTAAAGTTTCCTTCGTTAAAGGCAAATCCGCCAGAGAAACGAGATTAACGGTGTTTTGGGGGACGGTACTCTATCACTTCGAACTGTGTGACGATGGATACCGATCAAATCATGGAAAAATCGAGTTAGACCGGCGTATGGCATCTCGTGACATCGCACAGGAGATGGGAGTTAGTCACCAAACCATTTTAAACCATCTGCAGAAGGCTGGATACACAAAAAAGCTTGATGTTTGGTTGCCGCATGATTTGACGCAAAAAAACTGTGATATGCTGCTGAAACGGAACGAACTCGATCCATTTTTGAAGCGGATGGTGACTGGCGACGAAAAGTGGATCACATACGACAATATCAAGCGAAAACGGTCATGGTCGAAGGCCGGTGAATCGTCCCAAACAGTGACCAAGCCGAGATTGACGGCCAGGATGGGTGGGATTGGAAGGGAATCAACTGCTCCCATATGGCCAGACGCTATTCTATTACGAACAACTTGACCGCTTGAAGCAGGCGATAGACCAGAAGCGTCCAGAATTGGTCAACAGGAGGGGTGTAGTGTTCCACAAGGACAACGCCAGACCACACACTTCGTTAATGACTCGTCAGTAGCTACGGGAGCTCGGTTGGGAGGCTTTATCGCAACCACCATATAGCCCGGACATAGCGCCAAGTGATTACCACCTGTTACTGCCCATGGCGAACGCCCTTGGTGGTGTAAAGTTGAACTAAAAAGAGGCTTGTGAAAAGTGGCTGTCCGAGTTTTTCGCAAATAAGGAGGGGGCTTCCACGAGGGGGGGGGGGGGTAATATAAAGTTACAAAGCGGAAGGGAGATATTTGACAACTTAATATAGACTGTCACTCGTTGGGGATGTACTTCATTTTATAGCACGATATATTGATTTAATTTTCAGCGTAAGATAAGAAGGTAACTGGACCACCCTTTATTATGTACCCCAGCTTCGAAAGAGATCAGTAAACCCTTTCTTAAAGCTGCTTAAGTTTAATTCTGTCTACTTCAAATTTAAAACCACTTTCCTGCAACTGCCTTAGTGCCACTTTGTGTCAAACAACAACACTCCAGTACAACTTATTAGACACTTGAGAATTGGCACACATAATTGCATGCCATTACTCAAAATTTAATTAAATGCAATGTGTATGTGCTAAGTTTTGATATTTTTACACTTTGCTATAATTGCTACAATTTCAGCATAAATTAAGCATTCGCATAAATTATTTGCATTTCCGCTGCGGGCCGGCCAGTGGAGACCGCGTTTGATACCTGATAAGCGTTGAGAAAACAACAAAACACATTTAGATCTAAATATGTATGTTTGTATGTATATAGGTGTGTGTTTGTACATAATTTGCTTGCATTACGCGTACATTAACTAGGCGACCCTTAGAAGTGGCAATTCGCCACTCGAGCTTCTTCGCCAGCTTGTTGCTGCCCGCATCTTTAGTGTGGAATATTTTCGTATAATTACGCAGCTCTAAGTTTCGCCTAATGCGCCTAAGTAAACGATAGCTGCCTGCGTCTTCAGTTTGCTGTTGTTGTTGTTTTTGCTTTTGCGACTAATTTTACACTTTTGCATGCAAATTAATTGCATGGTGGTATGGACTATAGCAACAACAACAACAATAAACAATGAATTGCGTATAAATTGTATAAATGTTAAATTGCTGATGTTTGTCTGCCTGTGTGTGCGTTCTATTAACTAAGCATGTTTTAGCAAATCTGCTCACGTTCAAAGTAAGTGACTGCTTGTATTGCCGCTACACACTTTTGGCGTGTACTACCAATGTACGCCTGTATATTTGAAGCATTGGAGCAGCTGTATTCCGCATTGGTGACAACCCACAGCTGTGAGTTGCTTGCCCAACACAGCGTAGACCAGGCGAGCCGTGCTGAGCCATTGAGCGGTGTGGACGCCCGCATCCTGCAAGCAGTCTTCACATTTCTACTCCGCCAATTTCTCGAATTTTGTTGTACTTATAAATATATATATATATATATATATTTGCCTGTATATATATGTATATATATATTCCTGTCGAATGTTATTTGTTTTTGACGTAAATTAGCAGCAATAGCTAGTCAATTACTTACTTACTTACGCACTTGAGCAGTGCTAATGAAATTCATTTCGCAGCTTTTCCACTATTTAACCGTTGCTTTATGAGGACTTCTGGCATTAATGCACATTCAGAGCGAAATCATCCTCATATATACACTCAATATTTCTATGGAAAATGCTGCCAAAAGTATCCTGCTTCTGCTTCTTCTTCTTCTTCTCCTTAAGTATAGGTAAATAAGTGTTTTCGCTTTCAGCTGCGGCGTATATTTGTTGAGGCGTGTTAATTCTCCATTTTGTTTGTTTGCTTAAATTATTGTGGAATTAATTAGATTTGCTCTGTTTCAGTGTTCGCCTTTGACAACTGTCCGGATAAATATTGCCCACTAATGGCTGCCACCACCAACACACACCAATACAGCAATACACCGTTAAGCGAGCGTAATTGCATTTTATGCGTGAAATTGTGGCCAAATTGTGTGCCTATGTATGTGTGTATAACGGATAAAATATATTTGAAGAGTCCTAAGTAGTTTTGGTACAGATTAATCACTTAAGTGTGGCGTTAAGAATTTCAGTGAAATAAGAAACAGAAGATCTTCACTAGATAAGTATAGTTCAACCTGTGGTATTTCCACAAGCTCTGTCGATCCATATTTGAGCTTTCACCGAGCATATAAATAAAAAGGATACTCCATAATTTATTGAAAAAATCCTTCCGAAAGAAAGATTATATTGTCGATTCCCTATTTGTGATTGACTGCCTAATCGGTTGGAGCCGCTTCCATCAACGCAACCTAGTCCCTTCTTTACCTAGTTTTACAACGCGAATGTCGCAACCTTCATCCTTGTCTCGGCTCATTCATAATGACTCTCCTTTAGTCTACATCAAGCAACAAAACTGCGAGGGCCTTATTCTCGGCTCATCCATCGTAATATCCATTTGCACGCAATATTACGGACATAAACACCACAAGCTCTGTCGATCCATATTTGTGCTTTCATAATGGCCGAGAGCAATAAAATTTGACTTTAAATTGAAATAGTCCTTAATATAACTATGTATGGATCATATAAATAGGGAAACTCCAGAGGATGATATAATTTATTGGAAAAATCCTTCCGAAAATAAGATTCTCTATTTGTGATTGATAGTCTAAGCAGTTGGAGCCGCTTCCATCAAAGCAACTTAGTCCCTTCTTTACTTAGTTTTACAACACGAAAGAGTTCGCATCCTTCGTCTTTGCGTCGGCTCGTTCATAATGACTCTCATTTGAGATCAATTTTATAGTTAGTCTTTATGAGGTCGTAAACGACCCGGAGAGAGCTAATTTCTCCGTATAGAGATCAATTGACGGTCCTTAAACCTGGCTTTATTCTCGGCTCATCCATAGTATCCTCTATTTGACCACGCAATATTACCGCTAGTCTTCTCGAAATCCTTGGCTATCCTTCGCCCTTGCCTCGGCTCATTCATAATGGCTCTCCTTTGACTTCGATATTATCTTCATGAGGTCCTAGACGATCCAGAGATAGTCTCCTTTAAGAGATCAAGTGACGGCCTTTAAACCTACGAAGGCCTTATCTTCGGCTCATCCATCTAACCCCAATTTGACCGCAATATTACCGCTAGTCTTCTCGAAATCCTTGGCTATCCTTCGCCCTTGCCACGGCTCATTCATAATGACTCTCCTTTGACCTCAATATTATCGTTAGTAAGGTTCATAAGGTCATAGACGATCCGGAGTCTCCAGTGAGAGATCAATTGACGGTCCTTTAACCTGCGAAGGCCTTATCCTCGGCTCATCCATCGTAATCTCTATTTGAACGCATTATTACGGCTAGTCTTCTCGAAATCATTGACTATCCGGAGATGGGTGATTTCTCCAGTAAGAGATCGGTACTTAAGAAGATCATAGTGGTCGCTCTCAACACTGTGGGCGCCTTATCCAACTTTTTCAGGATCTTTGAACTTGAACTGCAATTTTATTTAGAGAATGTATCAGAAATTCAAACTTTGTGACACTATTTCGTACAAGAGTTGCTCACGTTGTTCAATAGTATGGGAATGGATACACCTTTGACAGTGATGCTATAAAAAAGTAGAATCGAAATGTTTTCCAGCTCATATGGACCATCCCTCCTGGTTTTTTATAATTTCTTATTTTTTTATTAATTTCTTTTTTTCTGAACTTAATTTTTAACGGTACTTTCTCACACAATAACGCAAATATGCTGTCCTTAAACAACCGCACTATAACTCTACGCATTTCACGCATCAATAGACGTACATTTCTGCCGCAGAAATGGCTTTCTTAGCACGCAGATTCGCCTATTTGTCATTTCGCCTTTCAAATCATAAAAGTTATGAGCAATTACTTGGCTTCCTGTAGTTTTTAGAAGTCATAAATTTTTGCTGCAGCAAAATTGCTTGCTTGCCACAAATGCGCCACTTCCGCGCCGCAGTGGCAGCAAATAATTAACTGTCGCCGACTTTGTTGCCACAAAAGAAAATAAATAAATACAATTATATATGCGCATATGCATGGTAAAAGGAAAACTCGGAAGTGCGTTTGCTGGCAAGGCATTTCTTTTTTTGCTAAAATCTCACGACAACAAACGCGTGAGGTAGAACACACATGTGTTGCAATTACTCGCATGACAATGCATTCCAGCCAGTTCCCATTGCGCCAGCAACGACTTTGACTCGCCTCGCTCAAAGGTGAGCTATTCCGTGCCATTTGCTGCGGATGCGCGCCGCTCGGCATGCGTACGTCCCAGGCGCTTTGATTTAATTACTCACATCCGGAGCGGAGTGTGCGCTTGTTTGGCTTTGGCTTTGGCGCTGCGCGTTCGTTTATGCGGCGTCTTTTGTGCGATGTTTCTTCGCCAGCGCTAGTGGTTTTGATGCGCAAAAAAATCTGCACTCACCAGGCTGCCACCCCTCCATTGTTTGGTTTGTTTGCTTTGAATTGTTGTTCGAGGCACCACCTCCGGCCAGCCACCACATCCAGCGCTCGTCAATATTTCACTACACTTCAATAAACCACAACACAAAAGCCTCTTTCGCACAACCCCCGGCCGGCGCGCTGCACTCACGGACCAGCCAAACCAAGCATCCACAATACTACATACTCCTCAAATCGCCGAAATATTACCTGCGAAAAAAGTCCCTCAGTTCTGTCCGTTTATTTCTGTTTATTTCCATAGTACAAGCGAAAGCATTGTTTGGTTTTTGTCCTTTTGTAATTATCCTTTCTGCCGATTGGAAATTCTTTGTTATGCTATGTGCGCTCTCTCAGAAAAAAAAATTTCAAATAATTTTGTCCCTCTGCTATTTGCGCATGCTGTAAGTGATATTTTTTCTGCAACACAGCGCTGAAATTTTTATTGACAAAATCTGCATGAAACACACACACACACATACAATCCTCTAATGAAAAAATACCATATGTGCAAGCGTAGGCCACATATTACCCTGCGCGCCGTTATTATCCTGCTGGCCTATCTCTCGATTCCTATCGCTTGCATCTCCATTTAGCTTTGTGCGTACGCCATGCTGCCTTTCAATAGATAAGAGTTGTTTATTTTTGCATTTTTTCACTGAATTCCTTGCCCGTCCTTTGTGCAAAACTCGTGGGTTTTTTGTTTTGGCTTCCTTTTTCCTTCCTTTCTACGCTGTGTTGGTGTGTGGTGCTAGCAAGTCCTTGTGTTTGCTTTGCTGCGGCTTTATCGATATTATCAGCATTCAATCAACGTCGCATGCGCCGCAATTTTACTTTATTTGGTTGCCAAAGAAGTCAAAGAAAATCGTATTTTTTTGTGGCAATGCAGAATTGAGTGCTGGGGCTCAAAGGCTGCCTGCACACTCCTTCAACTTCTTTCATGGCTTTGTGTGGTTAATGGGCTCTTGCAATTTGAGTCTTTGAGTGCTTATTGAGAAATGTGAAGCAACTGTATTGAGCCTGTGCTATTTTGATTTATAAAAGCCTTTAATTTGTTTAATACAAATTGTATAAATATATACCGAAAGCAAAGTCTAAATAGACCTTCTGGAAGGGGAAAAGACAAATCCACTAGAGAAACGTTCCGTGAGATTCATGTGTTTTGGGGGATGGTACTATATCATTTCGAACTGTGGAGGAATGGTTTCGACGATTCAGAGCTGCTGAAAACCACACCATGAATAAGCCAGCCGGCGGAAGGCCTGTGACGATGAATACCGATCAAATCATGGAAAACATCGCGTTAGATCGCCATATGGCATATCGTGACAACGCCCAGGAAATGGGAGTTAGTCACCAAAGCATTTTAAACCATCTGCAGAAGGCTGGATACACAAAAAAGCTTGATGTTTGGGTGCCGCACGATTTGATGCAAAAAAACCTTCTGGACCGAATCAACGCCTGCTGCTGAAACGGAACGAACTCGACCCATTTTTGAAGCGGGTGGTGACTGGCTACAAAAAATGGATCAATCGACAATATCAAGCGAAATCGGTCGTGGTCGAAGGCCGGTAAGTCGTCCCAAGCAGTAGGCAAACCGGGATTGACGGCCAGGATGGTTTTGCTGTGTGTTTGGTGGGATTGGAAGGGAATCATCCACTATGAGCGGCTCCCATATGACCAGACGCTTAATTTTACCATCTACCGCGAACAACTGAAGCACGCGAACGACCAGAATTGTCCAACAGAAAGGGTGTAGTGTTCCACGAAGATTGAGAAAAAGAGAAAAAAGCGGAAGGGTTATTTGCCAACCTAATATTTATAATTTTTAGCAAAGTCCATAGAACGTAATAGCGATTTCGATCTTTATGTAACGTCTACGAAACAGTCAAGCATAGACATACCAGCTTCCAGATAAGTCGACGTTTTAGAACGGTTTTTGGTCTCTCGATAGATCTTACTCAATTCTCAAAGCAATTATATATCAAATGTGTTTCAAAATTTCTTAAAAAGGATCGCCCTGCATAGAAAAGAGACAGCAAACCATTGAAGTATATGCTATAGAGTGTTTTTGATAGAGATAAACAATCAGATCTTCGATTCCTGTATATATCTAAGCCCAGCTAAAGCTTAGAGGAAAGGTTTGTTATTCACGAAACGTTTTTCGAAGAAGAGATTTTAGTAAATAAAGCAAATTGCTCCAGGGTTAGATAAGTAATATAGTAAGAGGAACAAAGAATGTGAGTCGTTCGTTTCTTTTTTCAAAATCGTATGGCAAAATCATAAATTTCAGTTTTTTTCTTATCCAAAATTTTCAAGATGGCTTTATTATTCACAGAGCATCTACTCTTCAAACAAATACTTATCATAAATAATTGAATATTCATGTAGTATCCTCCCAGATCAGACATCAGACAGCACGGCCGCTTGTGAAACCATACGGAAACGATAAAAAGCACATAAAATAAGTGTGACCAAAGCAAAAATTATTTCCAATCGCCCAAAAGGCCGCCAATTAAGCGCAATTAAATATGGACAATCTTATGTGCTGAGACAAAAGATGTAGACAAAAACGCCGTCCGATACTTTTGAGGGCAGTTACTAACGCCATAGTTAAATAGTTAAGGCGCTTATGATTAAATCGCGCGCCGGCTTTTCTCATGTCCCATGAACCAGAATTTAATATAATCAATGGGCTTTTATTACCCAACGCATTTCATTATGCGCCGAGCATCAGCTGGCGGCATAATCAGCTGCGACCATTGATGGCTTGGCTGTACGTTTTTATGGGCTGTGCGCTCGCACACATACCATATATCGGCGGCAAATAAGAATTGGTAATTAGTAATTGTGAGTCGGTCAGCCGTACTGCCGGCCAGGCAGTCCAGAAGCAGGCAGAGACATTACTATTTTCATTCAATGAAGTAGCAATTAAAACGTTTTCAATGCAGCAGCCAACACATGTGACCAAATGTGGCGCGTCGTAATATATGCCGGACGGTTGGCAGTCAACGACAACGGCACGGCGAGCTTACTGGCGACCAGGCAGGCTTTCGAGCCAACTTAATAGGTCTATATGCCTATTTAGGACCGTGCGGCAACAGCTGGCGCTCGGTTAGCTGTGGAGGCAGTCTATTTTAAAGCCAATCATTGACAAAGCCTGCTATTGAAATATGAGATTATTGATCGGAAATGTATATTGAAGGCCTACATATATTGAAGGCTCGTCTGGCCCAGCAGGGAATGGAATCATGGTTAGTTTAAAACTGGTTCGACTTTCGTACAGTTCGGGTAGAGATAAAGAGAGATAAAGGAAACTAGCGAATATGACGTTATGAAACCCTTCTAAGAGTCCGATAACAACTTCGGTCCAACTTTGCGGTAATTCCGAATTAGTACGAAGTAGTAAAAACTACTTTCGAACTTACAAGGTCGAGTTGAGATTTCTCTTTCTGAATTCACTTTCCTACTGGATATGCTCATACATTGCTGAACCTAATGAGCCAACATTTATAATTATCAGCTGAAGTAGAGCAAAAGAGGCGCTCACAGTGATTAGCCACTACAGACGAACGTACGTGAGCAAACATCGTCAAATGCAAAAATAACGCTTATAATAATATTATAACGAAATAATATGCCTGCAAATATTCACTATATTATGTGGCCATCATTATTATTCGACTATGTGGCAATTAAATACACAACCTCCATAAGGACTTTGTTGCACGCAACTGGGACTCCCGCGCCCCAGCGCCGATTGAATGAGCACCCACAGCAGCCACTTTCGTTTTCACCACTCCACTTGTAAAGCTACCAAAGCTCCACTTACGCTGTTCTTCATAGAGAAAATTATATTCTTTTTAGCCACATATAATATTTTATGAAAATCATAAAATTTTTCTACATGCTCGTAAACAGCACGATTACGTTGAATGCCGCAAATACTTGAGGTACTCGTAATTTCTATGCGTTCAAGAACACAATTTCCAAGGGCACTTGCAAGTATTCGCTCGGTTAAAATTGATGGCACAATGGCTCAATAAAATGCTCGATGAATAGCTCCATGGAATTCGACTAACAGCAGCTGGCTGGCTGGCTGACTGTCTGTTGAATAGTGGAGTAGATGCGAGATGCTCTCGCTTGCCTTCATATTGACAGCTACTATTTGTAGCTATGGAGGTATGTATATATGTATGTGTGTGGGTGCATAGAAATCCACCGAAGTAGTGAAAACATAAAAGTGAATATGTCGTTTAAGTATTAATGTGTAAGTATGTATGCTAGAAGAGTGCACAAAGCAGCGAAGAGCAGCGTTGTCAAACTGTCGACACAAGACGATAATGATAATTTTTTATGTGTCGCTGATAAAATATACACGATTTGATGTAAGTACATTAGTATTACATGTACACAAAGTCAGTCAAAATAAGCAAGAAAAATTTCGGAAAAGTTACCAGTTCGATTTAAGAATTTAAGAAGCGATGCTGCTTGCATTCACAGTATGAAATTAGTCTCAAAAAGTTTATAAACTACTTCGATAGAGCCTAAGAGCCATCTGAGATAATAGGAGACGCGAGAAAGCTTACTTTTAGGCAACTTCATAATACCCCCTCTTTATTTGAGAAGAACTCGGACAGCCACTTTTCACAAGCCTCTTTTGAGTTCAACTTTACACCACCATGGGCGTTCGCCATTGACAGGAACAGGTGGTAAACACTTGGCGCTATTTCCGGGCTGTATGGTGGATGCGATAAAAGCTCCCATCCGAGCTCCCGTAGCTTCTGACGAGTCGTCAACGAAGTGTGTGGCCTGGCGTTGTCCTGGTGGAACACTACACCCTTCCTGTTGGCCAATTCTGGACGCTTCTGATCGATCGTCTGCTTCAAGCGGTCCAGTTGTTCGCAATAGATGGTAGAATTAAGCGTCTGGTCATATGGTGGATAATTCTCTTCCAATCCCACCAAAGACACAGCAAAACCTTTCTGGCCGTCAATCCCGGCTTGGCCACTGTTTGGGACGATTCACCGGCCTTCGGTAACGACTGTTTTACCTTGATATTGTCGTATCGGATCATTGTTCGTCGCCAATCACTATCCGCTTCAAAAATTGATCTAGTTCGTTCCGTTTCAGCAGCATATCGCAGGCGTTGATTCGGTCCATAAGAGTTTTCGCGTCAAATCACGCGGCACTCAAACATCAAACTTTTTTTTTGTATCCAGCCTTCTGTAGAAGGTTTAAAATGGTTTGGTGACTAACTCCCATCTCCTGGACGATGTCATGAGATGCCACATGCCGGTCTAACTCGATGTTTTCATTGATTTGATCGGTATTCGACGTCACAGGTCTTCCGCCGACTGGCTTATCCATGGTGTCTTTTTCACTCGCTCTGAATCGTCGAAACTATTCCTCCGCAGTTCGAAGTGGTAGAGTACCATCCCCCAAAACACCATTAATCTTACGGATCGTTTCTTCAAAATGATTGTGTTCAAACATAAAGTTGAAAAAAATCATTAAAAGTTGTTGAATTTTCCATAAGAGTGGGGTCTTTATAAAATTTCCTCTCGGAGAAAGATCGAAAATTCCGAAGAATAATTAGAAACTAAGAGATTCATGGGCAGTCCGTCTTAAAAAGTTTATAATATACATACATCCATAAGTTAATCCAAAATTATTCAACAACACCCTAAATGTAGGCAACGTTTTTGGCTTAAAAATTCAAAACTAAATACAATAACCGTAACTCTTAGCGATATTAAGAGCTATGAAAATTAAATATTTATTTTTATCTGTCTTACGTCGAGATGATGCATCTATTAGAAATGTGGAACTGTTTTACAGTTCACCATAAATCAGGAAGCATTTGAAACCTGCGTGACTAAACTAAATAGCGCCTAACCTAACCTGAAATTATGAACTGAACATAAAAGGAATTCTCAATTTCCATAACAGCCCGTCACAGCTGCCTTTGTCGTTAAGGAACCTTACGAAACAGATTAGAGAGACACTACTTATCATAAAAATTATAATTGCACGTTTCCTTTAAAATTTTCTCTTCCTTCTACTTTTTTGTCTCTCCAGATTAGTCTAAAAAAATCTCTCGTGCATCCTACTTCATTAACTAAACAAAAAAATTTGTATATTTCAAATTACTTTCGAGCAATTATCGAAAATTGCAATGGTCATAAAGTGTAGCGCATAAAACAACAAATCCACCGAAAACACCTATTTTACTGCCGTGCAGCTTCCGCACAGGAAAAAAGGTCATAACTCGCCTGATATTTAGCTTAAAGCGATAAAAGTCTTTGGGGCGCAATTAAAGCGTCAAACGTGAGCACATTTTTAATTAGAAACATTTGCAAGAAATTTACAACTTTCAACAGCCAAATGTCTGTCCGTATGTATCACATGGCATAAATTAACAAAAACATGAATGAAACAGAATTGCGGTAAAGCGCAAAACAAAAAAAGAAAAACACAAAAATACTTAAGAAAATAAAAAAAAGGGCGATAACAGAACATAAAATTTTGTAACGGAATTAAATCAACAGTTGACCAGCATTTCCGAGGGCGGTCCACATCCCGCTACAAGCACATATACTTGTATTTAGTCGTGCAATCACGCTTTGCTGATAAATATGCACACCAAACGAAGAAGCATTTAAAAATATTGCCGAAAAAAATAAAAAATAAAATCGCCAAGTGCCGACTGCGGTGTGTTGAAAATCAGCGCCAAATGCAAATAAAATTTTATGTTGTCATTTTTCAAGTGTTGCCAATGAAGTAATGAACTGCTTGAGCGCTTCAGCGGTTTCAGTGTTTAACTGTGTGATCAGCTAACTGTACACAAAAAAGCAACCGAGGCACCCATTCTCACCACTAAAACCTAAAACCATTTGCTGGGCGTAGTGCCCTACGCCCGAAAGCGTTTTTATTGCTCGCCGCCCTTCATCTCTTATTTTTGCAACACCATTTTTTTTTATTATCCTGCGCTCATATTTATGCTATTTCATGACAGTAATTTTATTATTATTTTTCGCATTTTGTTTATTTCTTTTTCAATTGCTTTCTTTTTTTGTTTTTGTTGAGTACTAGAAATTTTACGCTGCTTTGGCTAAATTGAATTTTTTATGTTTTATTCTAAATTATGCATATTTTTTATGGCCATCACCAATGCTTGAATTTATGGTTATATTTTGCTGGTCATATGCTGGTCCTTCATACTCGTGCTATAGAGAATTATTCATGAGTGTTGCTTTTACGAGCGCACTTAAATTAAATACATTACAACATTTACAGCTTGTATCGCGTGTGTAATTAATTTTTTGTCATTAGAGGATTACAGCAGGAATTAGGTCAATTTGGCATAAATATAGAAGAAAAAAATATGATTTGCGAAAAGCTTACTTTTTCAAATCTCAGTTATATATAATAGCATATAGAAAAATTTAATTAGTATTGCAATGGTCAATTAAGCTGGATTTAAAGCATACGATTTTATATATGAATACAAAAAATAAAATAAAAAAAATAAATTAATATTTCATAAAACAACTCGAAAATACTTGGAAAATCGTAGTTTAATGTAGGATTATTTTTATAATTTCCTTGAAAAACTCACAATTAACATTTTAATAACAGTTTATGATATAAAAATGCCAACTGCATACCTTTCCGGTTAAATAGAAGTGAAATAAACTACGATATCAAGGACATGCGCCTAAGAGTATGCTGCATTATTATCATCTATAAGCTATGTTAATTTAATCAGGTATTCAGAAAAATTTAATTAGTCAATTAAGCTGGATTCAATGCACATAAATATATAAAAAAAATACAAAAATAAATATTTCATAAAACAACTCGCAATTACTTGGAAAATCGGAGTTTATGGGAGGATTATTTTTATAATTTCCTTGAAATACTCAACATTAACATTTTAATAACAATTTTTGATATAAAAATACAGATTGCATACGTTTCGAGTTCAATAGAAATGAAATAAACTCTCACACCGGGCTTAATTGCCTAAAGGTATGCTACGTTATTAACATATATGTGTGTTTTTGAAGGATGCTAGCGAATAAATGGAAATATATCGAGTGAATTAACGGAAAAACAGCGAGTTCTACATATTATCAATAATATAATTGAAAATTATTGATAAATTGATATCAGGAATCATGCTTGAACGCACTGAGCGAGTATCATGAACCAAAAAAAAAATATATAAACAAGTAACGAAGCGCTAAGTTCGGGTATAATCGAACATTTTATACTCTCGCAAGTTATTTATTTAATTTTATTAATACAATAAACCATTTGACTCACATATTCGGTAGATATGTGTTGTAAAGTCCATTGAAAGTCTGAAAATTCCAATATTAGGTATATGGGAGCTGTAGAAGTTATGACCCGATTTCACTCATTTTTGGCACGGAGACATATTATTAGAAGAAACAGATTCCCTCTGAATTTCTTCAAAATATCTGAGAGACTTAACTACATTTTCGGTAAAAAAACTTATTTGAAGCACTGTGGTCCTCATATTCGATATATAGGGCCTTGAAAACTTATGGACTGATTTCGACGATTTTTAGAAGCGCGATGCCACTCTTTAATTGCAGTATTTTTGCAAAGTTCTGTTCCGTTATCTTCACTAGTGCTTACTTTATACATTGTAAAGTAAACGATTCAGATCGTCTTCAAAGTTCTGGTATATAGGAAGTAGGCGTGGTTGTGAACCGATTTAGACTATTTTCACAAATATCATTGGGAAACTAGGAAGATATTATAAACCGAATTTCATTGAAATTGGTCTAGCAGTTTCGGAGATATAGTTTTAGACCCATAAGTGGGCGGAACCACGTCCAATTAACATTTTTGTATACCAATTTGAGTGTAGCTCTTTTTTATATATTTTTATAACGAAATTTAAGGTTTCTGTTGGTTTTCCTTACTGAATTAAAGCATTTTTAGTAGTTTTCAACATAACCTTTGTATGGGAGATGGGCGTGTTTATAATCCGATTTCCTCCATTTTTGGACTGTATAAGGTAGTACCAAAAAGAAACAACTCCTAAGAGTTTGGTTGATATAACTTTAGTAGTTTACGAGATATGTACAAAAAACTTAGTAGGAGGCGGGGCCACGCCCACTTCCTCAAAAATATGAGATCCACATATGCCCCTTCATAGTGTGATCCTTCATACCAACAGCTTAATTTATGGCATAGTTATAGCTTTTTATATGTTTTCAGTTATTGCCATTTTGTGGGCGTGGCAGTAGTCCAATTTCTAGTTTCATCAAGATTTCTCAATTTTTACTAATTTTTAATAAGTCACAGCTTACACGGACGGACAGGCAGACATCCGGATTTGAACTTTACTCGTCATCCTGATCACTTTGGTATACATAACCCTATATCTAACTCGTTTAGTTTTAGGACTCTCTTTAGCAACTTTGAAAATTTGAAAAAATATATTAAAATATATATTTTGTTTTTATCGCCAAAATGATCACTTTTCAAAAGCAACCCTGTTGTTAAATATGTTCTCTCACTCCTTGTGATTATATGTACCTCAGTTTCCCATGCAATTCCACACGCATTACTGCACAAATCTATACAAATATATATTTAAACACACATCTAACCAAATATATACCGTTATTTATATACTTTCAGCGCGCTACACCCCTGTATTGCCAAGCAGAATGCCCTTGAAATCGAAATAAATTTTAATTTGGCCGCCTCTCTGGACACCGGTAAATATAGCAACGGTAAGTAAAGCAAATAAAACGAATTATTCGAATTATGCTCGCTGCTGTTGGTTTTTTCCCAAATATTGACCTTGAAAATCGATAGCTAAATTAAATTCAATGCCAAGGGCTGGCAACACAAGTGCGGATATGCATGCTATATATAAAATATATACTCGCAGATGCATATATATATAATATGTATGCATATATTTATTTTTGAAGCACATATATGTGTGACAGTCTGTCTATATTTATATAAACTAAGCTGCTTTCGGGGGGACACCCTTTTGTTAAAACACTTTTACTTTCCTACGGTGTGTGAATAACGAAGTGAGATCTCATCGAGTATGCATATAAAAACAGGCGCATACTTATGTAACTGTATATGTAGAAGTATATATATGTATCTTCAGATATATATATGTATGTATGTCAGCTATGCTAAAACCTAATTATATGTATTACTCATGTGAGACTCTTTGAGTGGATGCGTTTCAGTAAATATATAATGTTGGACGGGGTAGGCTTAAACTCGTGTACCGCGCCATGTATACATATTACACGACGGACCAAAATAACAAGTAGATGTGCTCTTTAATGCCTCTAACAGCTGTAGCTTACAACTTTTCGTATATAAAATACTTGAGAACTGCCGCAGGAAGCGATACTACAATTTATTTGTACATAGCCATGTATATATTTGTATATAACAACTTCCATATATTAAACTCAGCAATTCCCTTCGGCATCTACCCATATACATATTTAATCGTGTTAATATAGCAAATTATGGTTTCGCTTTTAGCAGCTTCTGTGATCCTACTTCACAGGCTTCATTCAGTTCACAGGATGCATTCACACTCTATCAAATGGCTGAAACCTGAGCAGCTTTTTTGCGAATTTTTAATTTAAACATGCTGGTGGTTGGCCTAAGAGGATATCACAGAGTTAGCGATAGCGGAGTATGTGAAGCCTTTAACAAATTCTAACGAATGTCATGGTAATTGAGTAGCACACAGTTTAGAAATTTAATTCGCTCGCAGGTAGCATTAAGCTTTAGTGGTGGATATATTAGAATTTATCCCACAAGCAATTTAATGTCACAAAAAAGCGTCACAGGAAATCAAATCTACCAGAAAATGATGATTGAGGTATGACTTTCGTTTTCTGTTAGTTCTAATATATAATTACAATCAGATCAGAAGGTTGTCATATAATATTTTAGAGGAAAACTAATTCGTTTTCAATACATAAATCCCGAAAATTCAATCAATATTAGTCAATTAGTCACCCCAGAAAGGCTAAGTAAGTTACTACAATATTCTTCGTTGACCGTTTCACCATCTATGCTGAAGTATATTTAAATAATCGAAGATATCGGTAAATATCGCTGTGATTTTCGAACATCTCTGTTGTAAGCATTCCTGGTTTCTCTTGGTATTTCCAATTGGTGCCAAATAATAAGAAGGAATGAGTGGCGCGCTCTGGTGGATGCGGCGCCTTCGTTAAAGGCAAATCAGCTAGAAAAACGTTACTTGAGATTAATGGTGTTTTGGAGGATGGTACTATATCAATTCGAACTGCGGAGGTATGATTTCGACGATTCTGAGCGAGTGAAAACGACACCATGGATAAGCCAGCCGGCGGAAGACCTGTGACGACGAATACCGATCAAATCATGAAAAACATCGAGTTAGACCTCTCGTGACATCGCCCAGGAGATGAGAGATGGTCACCAAACCATTTTAAAATATCTCCAGAAGGCTGGATACACAAAAAAGCTTGAAGTTTGGATGCCGCAAGATTTGACACAAAAAAACCTTGTGGACCAAACCAACGCCTGCGATATGCTTCTGAAACAGAACAAACTCGACCCATTTTTGAAGCGGATGTTGACTGGCATCAACATCAAGCGAAAATGGTCGTGGTCGAAGGCCGGTGAATCCTCCCAAACAGTGACCAAGCTGGAATTGACGGCCAGGAAGGTTTTGCTGTGTGTTTGGTGAGTAATTCTACCATCTACTGCGAACAAATGCACCGCTTGAAGCAGGCGATCGACCAGAGGCGTCCAGAATTGGCCAACAGGAAGGGTGTAGTGTTCCACTAGAACAACGCCAGAGCACACACTTCGTTGATGACTCGTCAGTGGCTACGGGTGCTCGGATGGGAGGTTTTATCGCATCCACCATGTAGCCCGGACATAGCGCTAAGTGATTACCTCCTGTTCCTGTCCATGGCGAACGACCTTGGTGGAGTAAAGTTGAACTCGAGAGTGGCTTGCGAAAAGTGGCTGTCCGAGTCCTGCGCAAATAAGGAGGGGGGCTTCTACGAGGGGGGTATTATGAAGTTGCCGTCTAGATGGAAACAGATTATCGCAGGAAACGGCGCACATTTGATCTAAACCCGATCGCTGTAACTCTTTTCATAAAGCATTGAATAAAGATCAAAAAGCAGAAGGGATATTTGACAACCTAATATTCAAGTAAGCATCTCTCTGAAACTGATAGTTGAATTTTTTTTGTATTGTATACAGTTATTTTGGCAGGCTTTTTATACAAAACTTGAACCACAATACGTTGAATCGAGTCTTGAAAGTTGTCGTAAGCCTTTGCTCTTTCTCAATATCTAAAACGACGATTTCGAGGTCATCTCCATTATTTGTCCACAATTTTGAGAATATCATTCTTAATACAATATGAAAGATCTGCAAAGAACAAGTGTTTTGTGATCTCAAGTTCCTTCTGGATCAATTTATCCCTCTCAAACACATGGTTTTTTTATAAAGTAGAGGCAACCAAAATTTATCCAACATTTTCATTAACTTTGTAGCACTAAATCACAAAATTTCAAAGATAAAATGCCTTGTCTATCAGGCACACCCATATAGCATATGGAAATCAAAAGAGGCTTCACCAGCCTATTTTTTCATAATAAAACTAATCAATATTATCGTAAACAATAAATTTTATTTCGATAATTTTTCACAGTGTAATCTTAAAAGCGAAAGTATGTTTCGCACAGACATAAATGTTCATATAAATATCAACTAGAAACGGAAGGAAGGAAGTACATAAAACGAGATATATGTGAATCTATATAACACATACAATGAAACAAAGAAAGCAAGATTTTTATGCGAATAATCGCGAGCCGAGCGTATGCCAAAATCATAAAAACACTTTTGATTGCTGACAACCGTTGCAGGCTGGAGCGATTTCACTGAGGACACCGCAGGCAAAACACAACAACGCCAACAATGGATGGAAGTAGCTACATAAATGTGTAATTAAATCTACAAAACAACAAGGGTTGATATTACAACAACAACAACAACAGTAACAGCGATGGCAACAATCAACACCCCCGAATGATAAGTCAGCAGCGAGATCTCTGAAGCCGATTTGCGCAGGAAATATGACAGTATCAGCGTTGTTGTTGTTGCTGCTTTTGTTGTCATGTCACTTATTGCATAGAGCATACATAGGTAATACTGCTGATGATGATGATGACGATGGTGATGATGAAGCGAATGAGTTGCATGCATGCCACTTCCTGTGCTTGTGAGCTGCCACCCTTCGGTTGATAAAAGGGAAAAAGAAATTTGCAAAGCTACTGCCAGGCAGCAATAAAAAGGTGCTTAAAGGAGAGCTGTATATTTATATACGCTGTCAAATCAGCAATTCGCCACGTCATCGCCCATAAAACAGCGCTGACAATAGCAACTGCGACGCTGCCGACGTCTGCCGGCAAGTAGACGATGTGCAATTCGAGCGCATGCAATTTACTGCCTGCCACACGGGCATTTCCGCCGCAATGCCACATGATGTACACACACACATACACCCACCGGCAGATGTCTAAGCACCGACTGCCGTTAGATAGGCATGAGCGCATACGCAGTATAACATGCGGCATGGCAACTGTCAAAGCAAGCGAGCAAACAACCAGACACTCGCTGCTCAAAGAGCCGATGCCGCGCCACACGCGATAAATCATAACAAAGCGGCGGCGGCGGCATCATTGAAGCCGCCGTAGCGGTAGCAGTGGTAATGGTTAGTAAAACAAAAACAAAAGCAAAGAGAAAAAAACAACTTGCCACAATGCAAGTGATGCGTTTCCAGGCGGTTGGCAACAAGATTGCTTCGCAAACAACTGATTGACTGAGTGACTGATTGGTGGAGTGACTGAGTGAGTGAGTCATGCCATGAGCCAACTGCTCGGCGTTGAGCCAGCGTTAGCTCATTCATATGAAACGCGTGATTTTCCATATATTCCCTTAGTGTGATTGGCTTACAAACGAAAATGCACCGTAACACATGCACTCGCTTAAAGTATCGCTCGGCGCGTCACTCATCACTTCCAGCTGTAACATTCAGTGCAACATGCAACGCGCATATGTTCTCAATGACTTTGCCTTTGCTTGCGAAAATGCACATATGCCTGTGCATACCTGGAAATTCCGAGACGCTCGCGAGACCTTCTCCATGCATTCGTTCACGCTGTCTGTTGCGCTGCGGAAATTTCCGCATTTCCACTTTTTAACTGTTTTCCCATGTGGCACGCTGTAATTGTTAGCTCACGACATGTGAAAATCAAAAATTCCTTAAAATAGATTCACTTAATAGCTGTCCGTGCCAGCTCCAGGTGTTTCAAGGGAAACGGAATCGCATGACTTTGTGAAAAATAACAATTAAAAGAATCTGGAACTCATTAGAAGGATATATTTTCTACAAATTGCCAATTTGATTTGAAAGAGCCATGAACTATTTAGGCGAAACAGGAGTTTCAGTGAAAATTATAGACTCTTGGCACATATGGACAATTCACATGGTGAAGGTTTTTCCTAAGAAAATCGCCAGTAAAATCTTCAAGAAAGTGTACCTTAAACATTTTGAAACCAGTTTGATTGCGGGTTGTATTGGTATTAGAGTCAAAGAAACTTTTTGGAAGATCACAATTCAAACAGATCACTTCTTCTTCTTCAGAACAGCAACGCTACACGTAGTCCACTGTTTCAACTGTGCCTTGGCCACAGATTTATACCCGTAGATCCATGTTTCGTCAATGGACACGAAACAGATCGGAAACTCAGACCGCTTTAAAGAATACCGCACGGTAACTGAATTTCAATCAGGGATCATTGATGACATCAATAGAGATGGCATGAACTCTTAAATCGAGTCCATACATTTTCTTTAATAGATAGACTTTTTGCACTAGCCGGCTATCAAATGCACCCACTAAGTTTTAAATTTTAAGGTCGAAGTGATCTTTTGGGCGGGCAATCAGGTTCCAGACCGATAATAGTAATTTAAGTCCATTGTTTCGAATTGTACTCTAATGTGCACCAGTAAATCCATGTTTCGTCGAAGGTCAGAAACGAACCAGAGTCTCTGAGACTAAGTACCCCATCGTTATAGTATTTCAATGAGGTATCATTAATGAGAGGTAGAGAGAGCTGAGCTGAGCTCACAAATGTATCAACAAATGAGTTGGATTTTTTGGACTGTCGGACCGACTATCAAATACACCTACTGAGTTTCAGATTTTAGGATCAAAGTGATCTTTTAGGCGGACAATTAGGTTTCAGACCGATAATAGCCTTCGTCTTCTTTGAAGTCGGTTTATGTCCATTGTTTCGACTGTTCCTTGGTCTCTAGTGTACCAACAAATCCATGTTTCATCGATTGTCAGACACGAACCAGAGTCTCTGAGGTTAAGTACTCATCGGATCCCCCAATAAGGATACCACATTGTTATAGTATTTAAATAAGGGATCATTGATGAGAAGTTGAGAGAGCAGAGCTGAGCTCACAAAGGTATCAGAACATACGTTTTTCGTTAATAGTTCGACTTTTTGTACTATCGCACCGGCTATATAATACACCTACTGGGTCTTGACACCGTTTCTCACATTTTTTAAATAGATTTTTTGTACAAACAAAGAGTACCAGATTTTTGTGACTACTACCAGATTTTGCAACTATATATCAATCAACTTCTGGATCTTTAGAATCCTTTTCCCGAAATATCACACTGAGTTTATGAAGATTTCTTTCCACATGGACTTAGTTTCTCCTCTTGCTGTTTTCCAACAACTCAGGGTTGCTTATTAGTTGTTAATAACCTATGTCTCAACTCAAGTTATATCAAATTTGCAACAGGACCCGTCACATGTACTTCGAGTAACCGTTACATGGTCACAGCTTCCATCTTCAGGCAATTTAAATATATTCGAAACACAGAAGAGAAGAAATAACAATAAATAAAAGACACTTTGAAACCGACAAGAGTCTGCCTTTGTTCAGCAGAAATTTAATTCGTCACACAGCAACAACAACAAAAGCGCTCCCTCTGCTCTCCGTGTGTGTGTGCGCTTGTTTTCACTTATTTTAATTTCTTTACACTTTTTCCCAGTAATTTTTATGGGCCATAAAAACGTTGCAGCCATCGTTAAAATGCAACTCAAAACACAAAAACTTATTAAAATAAACAACAACAGCAGCGACAGCAACGTGCAACAAAGAAAGTAATAAAATATTACAAAAGCACAACAACAACAACAACAATGACGAATAAAACAACAAACAATCAACGAAGCGTCAGTCATAAAACTTTTGTTGAACGCTTGCCGGCTTGTTGTTGTTGCTGCGAAATTTGTCCCCTGGCAATAGCAGTCAAAAACCGACAGCTCGCGACAAGCACAGCCGGCGCAACAGCGAAAGCGCTAGCTGTGAAAATGATTTTTGCACAAAAGTGTGACGCAGCAACGGTCCCGCAAGACGGTGAGCGGCAAGAGCAACAACAACAACAAAGAACAACACATGACACCAGGAGCCATGCAAATGCATTGCCGGTGCGTGCAACATGCGCTTGCAACGGCATACATCAATGTCAGCTGAACACCAACAGCAACAACAACAACAAAAATATAGCAACAACCATGCTGTTATAAAAGCCGCTTGTCAGCGCTAAAGAGTCCCTGGGCGCTGCTGTCGCGCTTTGACTCCTGCAACAAAAGGCGCCGTTGTCTAGCGCAACACCCTCGCGCACCACGCCTTAAAGCGCTGATTTTGCCACAAGGTCCTTCGCATATGCATATGTGTGCTGCGCCGCTGATGACATTGTCGTCGCCACCGCCGCCGCTAAAGTGCTGCTCAAGTGGTGTATTAAATATAATTTACGGTAGGCAACAACAACAACAATGACGCAGAGAATTATACTTGCAACACTTGCTCAGTAGTCACAATAACGTTACTTATAATGTGTGTGGCAAGTTGCACGCACTCTTGCCACCAAACAACACTGGCAGCCGCGCATGTGTTTGCTCACTGCAATTACACTTAAGCGACGCAACTGCGAAACAATGTCGCCTCCACAACTCACTTGCCGTTGCGTTGCGTTAATTTTGCATGTAATAAATAAAATTAAATATTTATATGCGACAATGTCGTCGGCTCTTGCAACGGCAACACCACCTTGCCACACATGTGCATGCAACACTTTGCACGCGGCGCGCTTACGCTTTTGTTGCGAATTTTACCCCAAAGTATGCTTCAAGTTGTCGCATTAAAGTGAAAACGCATTGTTTTGCTGTCACTTTGCTGTTGTTGTTGCGTAGTTTGAGCCGCGTGTCGCAAATTATTTTCGCTAAGTGACAATTTGGCGGCAGCGAATGCCTGGAATCAGTGGTAGGTAGGCATAATGAATGGGTGAACATGATTGTGCGCCTAAGTGTAGGCAAAGCCAAGTCCATAAATTATATGTTTTCTTAGAAGACGCGGGTGAAATATTGAAAATGTTGTAGTGTTCACGAATTAGTGGTGAATTTTGAATATTTAACTAACTATTAAAGGAGTACATGCGATGGAAGTTATAGAAGAGTGTTTAGAGATTAAAGACAGCTTATTAAAGCGAAGCCTAAACTTCTAATTTCTTGTCAGCAGAGCCAATTCGGTGCTTAGAGTGCAACTCTTTACCAGTTTTGCCAATTTTTTCAGGCATATTGGCATTCAGCGTTTATTCAGCGTATGATAATGATTGTTGAATAGGACGCTGAACGGGTAAAATATAGAAAATGTGGAAGTGTTGGCGAATTAGTGTTGAATTTTGAATATTTAACTAACTATTGAAGGAGTACATGCGAAGGAAGTTATAGAAGAGTGTTTAGAAATTAAAGACAATATATTCAAGTGAAACTAATTCTAACTTCATGTCAGCATAGCCAATTCGGTGCTTACAGTGTAACTTTTAATCAGTTTTTCAATTTTTTCCAGCCATATCGGCATTCAGCGCTTATTCAGCGCATGATAATGACAGTTGAGTTGCACAATGAAAGTCAAAACTTGAAAATTCTGCTAAGCAGTGACATTCCTAAGTTTATAAACAACAAATTTCACGTTTTCAGCGCTTATTCAGCTGATGAGAATGATAGCTGAATAACACAATGTAAGCCTAGACTTGGAATTCAACTAAGCAGCGACATTACTTTGTTTATAATTATCAAATTTTTCGTTTTAGCGCTTATTCAGCTTATACGGATGATAGCTGAATACAACGCTGAAAGCCAATACTTAAAATGATGCTAAGCAGCGGCATTTATACGTTTATAAATAACAATTTATACACTTTCAAACCATTTGCTAGGAAGACTTAAATATACCTGTCTTCTTAAAGAACAAATAAAGATTAAAATTCCGGCTCCATAAGATCTGGCATTGTGGACGGGTTAAAGTGTATTCCACTTTGGCTATATACCAAAAAATATAATCGTTAATTTAAATCTAGTGCACAGTTATTTTACAATTTTATTAAAACCACTCTCAACATTCAGCGCGCTTCCAACTCATTGCACACAATCCAAAAGCTACCGGATATTTTGATTGAATTCATTTCAGTTTCAATAATAGATTCACAACAAGCAATCTGAGTGCCAATAAGCGTATATTTATCGTCAGGTGCGGACGTTGGAAAGGTGGAAAGTGTGGACGACATTGTACGCAGGCAGCAGCCGGAAGGCGAAGAATCGAAGAAGTAGCAGAAGAACAAGCATAAGAATAAGAATAGGAATGTCATACAACCAACACCAGCTACTTAACACAATATAATCACCAAGGACAAACAATGCCGACCGACAGAGAGGGTGGCGAGCAAAACAGCACGAGATATTGCGATAAAGGAAGCGAAAAATTGAAAATACACAAAAGCGGGGAGTTGGATGGGGATAGGGGAGAACGAACATAAACAAACAGAAAAAATAAATAACTGAAGAAAACATGAAAGCGTGATGTTCAGCATTATAGCGTAGCAACAACAACAATAATTACAACAACAGCATATAAACGCGCTACAATAACACAGTTGGGTGGCAAGGGTGTGAGGCGTAACAAAAGCAGGCGAAAGAGGTTCAAGCGGCGGTGTATTAAAATTGGAAGCAGCGCAGTTGTCCTGCCGAAAGCAAACTAGTAGCGCTAGTGGCGCAGCAAAGCAATAAAGCACACGATGAGGAAACGTAAAATCATGAGAAACCGTGCATTTAAGCGGTAAGGGAGTGATGGAGAGGGCGAATGCTTGAGCGGAAATCAAGTCCTGTTGAGCGCACCGCATTGCCGACACGATGCGGTGTGTGTTGATTAAACAACACAAGGACACAAAGCAACAATAACGATAACAGCAGCAGCAGCAGCAACAACAACAAACTGCAGACTAGTAAATAAACCAACAATAACAACAATGAACTATTACTATTGTACGAGAATACAAAGACGAGTAGTTTTATATACCCTTTTATATATACAGATGTACAGTTATATGGACAACAACATATAAATCCATTTGACCATGAAGTCAGCCGCACAAACTCAGGGAGCGCGAACCAAGGCACAAACGTACGACCGACCATAGAGCCGATAAAGTGATTCTGCGGCCAGCGACGGAAGCAACGAAAATAATGGAATTGTATAGTTGAGTGGTTGCGCGACTTCGAGTACTTTTCGGTTGCACGAACCAAAACTTCTGTTGCCACTTACAACATTTTACTTTCATTCTCGACTCACTACTCTACAGCTACAGAGCAGCTTGTCTATAAAATAAATGAATTGAAAATGATACGAGTACTTCAGAAGTGAAGGAGAGCGGCATTATATGCGCTATGAGGTAATAGTACCGTTACTATTATAAGGCATATTACACCAGTTGCTCGAGCGGGCACTAAGCGCTAAGGAGGTGAGCTTTGCAGCTGAATGTATTTGCAATTGTAAATGGCGATTTGCTGGAGGTGCTTTCGGTTGGAGGTGGTTTTCGGTTGGTAGGTGGAATATAATATTTGTAGTTGTAGACTAGTTCGTAAAGAATTTTTAGTCTTAGAGAATATTTTCAATAAAAAATATCAACTCAGAATGGGTTGGATGGAAAATGGATTTTTATGAAAAAATATTAGATTGTCAAATATCTCCCTTCCGCTGCTCTTTAGTCAACGCTTTATAAAAGGTGTTACAGTTATCGGATCTAGTTAAAATATGCAACTCAACTTCATAATACCCCACTCGTAGCAGCCCCTCTCCTTATTTGCGAAGAGCTCGGGCAGCCACTCTTCACAAGCCTCTTTTGAGTTCAACTTTACAAGACCAACGGCGTTCGCCATGGACAGGAACAGGTGGTAATCACTTGGCGCTATGTCCGGGCTATATGGTGGATGCGATAAAACCTCTTATCCGAGTTCCCGTAGCTTCTGACGAGTCATGAACGAAGTGTGTGGTCCGGCGCTGCCCTGGTGGAACACTACACCCTTCCTATTGGCTAATTCTGGACGCTTCTGGTCGATCGCCTGCTTCTAGCGGTCCAGTTGTTCGCAGTAGACGGTAGAATTAAGCTTCTGGCCATTTGGGAGCAGCTCATAGTGGATGATTCTCTTCCAATCCCATCAAACACACAGCACAACTTTCCTGGCCGCCAATCCCGGCTTGGCCACTCTTTGGGACGATTCACCGGCCTTCGACCATGACCGTTTTCGCTTGATGTTGTCCGCTTCAAAAATATGTCGATTTCGTTCCGTTTCAGCAGCATATCGCAGGCGTTGATTCGGTCCAGAAGATTTTTTTGCGTCAAATCATGCAGCACCCAAAATCAAGCTTTTTTGTGTATCCAGCCTTATGAAGATGGTCTAAAATGGTTTGGTGACTAACTGCCATCTCCTGGGCGATGCCACGAGATGCCGGTTTAACTCGATGTTTTCCATGATTTGATTGGTATTCGTCGCCACAGGTCTTGCGTCGGCTGGCTTATCGATGGTGTCTTTTTCACCCGTTCTGTATCGTCGAAACCATTCCTCCACAGTTCGAAGTGATAAAGTACCATTCCCCAAAACACCGTTAATCTCACGGAACGTGTTTCTCTAGCGGATTTGCCTTTAACGAAGGAAAACTAAAAAAAAAACGCGAATTTCGGCGTTAGTGAATTCCATATTTACACGTCTATAACTGTTGAACACAATATCCAAACTAATCATGCATAGCGTCGTTTTGTAGGTTATGTCAAGACCTTTCAAAGATATATAGTATTGCCAGATACGAGCTATGTAGCGCTTTATACATAGCCACGAAATTCAAAACAGAAAGACAGGCGGTAGGGAGATATTTGCCAACATACTAGTTTCTGGAAAAGGTTCGTATTTTAAAAAGAATTTATATACTAATTCATCATCCACCATTTACACACACCTCGAGAAAACTACACTCACGATCAACTTTTCCACAGCGAAAACTGTTGCATTGTTGCATGCATATCTTTATAACCTTACAATGTATTTTTATTTAAATTTAATTTACAGTTACAAGCAACAATAACAGTTTGGAACTGCAAATGAATGGCGAGCAAAAGCCTAAAAGTCATTTAATAGTAATTTAAACTTTTTTCCAACCAGATGGTATGTGAGCGCATACCTGAGCTGTTGATTGCGCAAAAAAGCAACAAAAAACAGCAAAAAAGCAAAAACAAAAGCTGCACATGCAACATTCGCATAACTTTTAATTTACTTTTGCCACCAACATAAAACTCATAGTTACAACAAACACAAACACACGCGTCCGCATGCGGCTACACTGACTTTTTATGACTGAGCCATTGCAACGCGGCAAGACCATAAACAAAATTTTCAAATATGCCAAACTAAAAGTTATGATGCGCTTTATTATTACATTATTTTGTTGCTAGCTTGCTGTTCTTTTTTTGTTAGTGTAACCGCATATTGTTGTTGTTTTTTTTTTTTGTTTTTCAACAACTTCCGCTATAAGCGCATATGACTCGCTTGGCCAAACCTGCAATTTTGCAGCAAGGACTAATTTTAATTGTTATTCATGACTAGGTTTGCTGGTGTTTTTCGTGCATATTTTTAGGTTTTTTCTTTTTTTTTTACTGTTTTTCATGTTTTTTTTTACTATTTCTTGTTTTTTTTTTATATTTTTTTTGGTGTTTTCTCTATTTTCCTGTGTACACAATACTTTTAATGAAGGACGCTGCAGGCTATTTTGCGCTTACAATGTTCTACTGTTGCATGTTGCATGTGTTATGTGCCACATATTGCATGCGGCAGTCGGTGATTTCAATCAGTATAGTGATTTAAGTAAATGCCTGTGTAAGCGTATTACACACTTGTGGTGTTATGTAACTGTAATTTGTTGGTGTTGCACATGAGCAAATAGTAATTATGACAATGCAGTTGCATAGAGAGCAATGGGAAATTGAAATAAAATTTTTTTCAGAGGTAATTTTTAGGAAAATGGCATAAATTATTGGTTTTATAAAAAAAATTTGTAAATTAAAAAAAATGAAAATTAAAAAAAAAATGAAAATTAAAAAAAAAATTGAAAATGAAACCAAAAAAATTTAAAATTAAAAAAAAAATTGAAAATGTAAAACAATTTTAAAATTTAAAAAAATTTGAAAATGTAAATAAATTTGAAAATTAAAAAAAATTTAAAATTAAAAAAAAATTTTAAAATTTGAAAAAAAATTGAAAATTAAAAAAATTTTAAAATTAAAAAAATGAACATTTAAGAAAAAAATTGAAAATTAAAAAAAACAATTGAAATTTTGGACTTACCAAAGACATTATCAGCACTAAAAAAAATTAAAAAAATAAACATTCAAAAAAATTTGAAAATTAAAAAAAAAATTAAAATTTTGGACTTACCAAAGATGAGCTCCAAAATGTTTTTCAATTATCTTAATATGCCGCAACAAATGATTTCATATATATTGGAGACATTATCAGCACTAAAAAAAAAATAATAAAAATTTTTAAATTAAAAAAAATGAAAATTAAAAAAAAAAATTAAATAAAAAAATTTGAATATTAAAAAAAAAATAAAATAAAATTTAAAAATTCAAAATTCAAAAAAAATTGAAAATTAAAAAAAAATAAATTTTGGACTTCCCAAAGATAAGCTGCAAAATGTTTTTCAATAATCTTAATATGCCGCAAGAAACGATTTCATGTATATTGGAGATATTATCAGCACTAAAAAGTAGATTTTTTTGGATTTTCTCCGAAAATTTAAACAAAATTTTTTTCAGAGGTAATTTTTAGGAAAATGGTATAAATTATGGTTTTTATGAAAAAAAATAAATTTTGAAAAAAAATAAATTTTGAAAAAAAATCAAATTTTGATAAAAAAATTTTGAAAATTTAATCAAAAAATTTGAAAGTTTAAAAAAAATATTGAAAATTAAAAAAAAATTGAAAATTTAAAACAATTTTAAAATTTTTTTAAATTAAATTTAATTTTAAAATTTAAAAAAAATTTAAAAAAATTTTAAAATTAAAATAATTAAAAAAAAAATTGAAAATTTAAAAAATTTGAAAAAAAATTGAAAAGTAAAAAAATTTGAAAATTTAAAAAAAAAATGAACATTTAAGAAAAAAATTTAAAATTTTAGACTTACCAAATATGAGCTCCAAAATGTTTTTTAATGAAGATAATATGCGGCAACAATGATTTTAATTGAATTCGATCCTTTATATGCGCCTAAAAGTAGATATTTTTTAGATTTTCACTGAAAAAGTTACTCATACGCCATGTGCAACAATTTTTAAATTCTATTTAAAGGCCTGTAAAGAAAGATTTTAGGTATTTAAGTAATTAATTGAGTAGCAATATATATACTAATACTATATACATTTATATAACACAAAAATATAGTCCACTTTATAATACATACGTCTATATATAGCACAAATAATATATATTTCATATAATATCAACCGCACCAAACTTCCTTATTTCTATCACCACAACAACAGAAATATTTAATTATTTCCAGTGCATACACAACTGCTTATTTTTCAAGCTGTGCACTGTGACCTTTGATATATTTCACATTTGTCCAACAACCGCAGTGTGACAGAATTGTCAGTGCACAATTGCGGTTGCGGCATCAAAGGCATTGTCAATGGAGACCAATAAAACCACAAGCACACACAGAGAGTTAGATAAAATAACTTGCACAATAACGTAGGTGCCCACGTCTGTTTGCCATTGATTGATGTGATTTGGGCTTCCGGCACTAACACATGTTGTGCAAGACGAAATTAATTAATATTAAATTGGGATAGCATGTGGTGACCTTAAGCAAAATGTGCTTTATTTATAGGCGAAAAGAAGAAATAGACAAAGCTTTCATTTAATTAGAAATAGCTTGCAAGGAGTAAATAAAACACTTTCTGCTAAAATAGTATACCGAGAAAACTATTCTAAGAGCTTGTTCAACTACTTTTTAGCCTTAAAGCCATTTCGAAGCATCTCTGCATATAAATAACGGTACAACAAAAATACAGTACTGCTTGAAAATTAAAATAAATGTCAGCCCACTAGACTTGCAGCACCTAATAAGTCCTTACTTAACACTTCCAGCCACACAAAGGCGATAGTTTCGCCACTAGGCGCGCGCGCTCCGGCATGCCACTGCATTAATGTGCAACACTTCTAAGACACCTTTGGCTGCGTATATGCCAGCAAACGCTGATAATAAAGTGTATTTGAATTTGAATATTCTTTTCCGCCTGACTTTCTTTAGCGTCAAACGTCCGCACAACACCAATCAAAGCGATCAACACCTTCGAGTATGCACAGCGCGCTTGTGGGCCGCTACACAGAGGCTGATAAACCCGAGGCACGAGAGTTCGCGTGAAATCCAATTAGCTGGTATACACTTGCGACTCATGCCGACAACGCTGGCGTATAGGGAAGTAAGTACCTTTTGTGTTGTCACGTATTTACTTACAACACTTGCTTGCTGCAACGTGTGGCAGCTACACAGCCGCTGAGCGCTGTGAAAACTTGTTTAGTTTGCTGCAGCGTCATTGTACTTAGCGGTCGCGCGAACGTGCCTCCGCATCGAAAGCAATTTGAATTTGTGAATTTATGAAATGTGGTATTTCCCTCTAAGGAATCACTACTGGCTCGAGGTTATTTTGTGTCATTTCATTTTGTTGTTGTTTTTTAGTTTTTTTTTTTTAATGTTATGGCAATCATAATTTGTATTTTGTACCCTTGATTGAAAATAATACCGAAAATTCGTCGAATATGCAAATTCTCTTTAGACAGTTTTGTAGGTATAATTGTATATTTGGTATGGAAATATTCTTTCAAATATTTATTCAAATATTAGTCATAGACAACTGAAGATTTATACTTTTTACATAAACCTTCCCAGAATTGCATATTTTTTCTGCCTGCAGCTTACAGGCCCATAAGAAGGTGGGTAGGTTAAGTGGTTGTCAAACGACGCACCTAGGCCTTTGGGAGGACCATTGCGACACCACTGGGACTGTGATCCCTCACACTATAGAGTTTGAACCACGCTGTGGTCTTGATAAAGTGAAATAGTTCACACAATCATCATCGAGGAACAATCGAGGAATCGTCTAATAGTTACGATTCCTTTCCTATACAGAGCCCTACCTCTGTGGATGAAGGTGTGTTATCATTTCTTCTTCTTCTTGTCAGCTTCTGCAGTAATCATTGAAAGGTATCCCCAGTCTGTTGGCGTGTCTCCCAATCAGACAGTGACCCGTTAACACCCCTCCAATGTCAATCTTCTTGTGTCATTCCTTTTAAATTTCAAAAAACGACAAGTGCCACTCTTATCTCACTCAGGCCACGTTTATCTGCTTATTGAGCAAGTCCCATAAGTAAGTTCCAAACATAAAGTTTCCCTGCATACCTAACCTATAAATACACACATTATATTTCGAAACCGACGATCGAATGAAATGATTGTTCATTCAAGCAACAGTCAGGTTCATATAATCAGAATAGACTTGAATTTATACACTTTTGAGAAATGATGAGCCCCCAAGAACTTGATTGTGGGATCTCCCTTTTTATGGATTGGGCAGAGCACACTGAGATTCGTCAGGCATGCTTTCTTCCGACCATATTCTGCAAAGATGCTGATGCATGCACCTTATCAGCTCTTCGCCGCCGTATTTGAATAGCACAGCCGGTAATCTATCGACCCCCGCCGCTTTGTTGTTCTTCAGGCTACGCTGGCTAGGTCATGTTGTCCGAATGGACGAAAACACTCCAACTCTAAAATTGTTCGATGCAGTACCCGCCGCAGGAAGACGAGGAAGGGGAAGGCCTCCACTCCGTTGGAGGGACGAGGTGAAGAGCGACCTGGTTACACTTGGGATCTCCAACTGGCGCCGAGGGAAAGAGAGGATTGGCGCGCTATCATCAATTCGGCTCTAACCGGCTAAACGGTTTCCAGGCCAATCACATACACATCAAGAACTACAATGAGCTCAGTACAAAGCCATGAGATCTCATATTATGGAAAACCCTGAGTAAATTGAATTCATGTGCGAAATATACCAGTTCTTTCTTTTTAATTAGTCCAAGTCTTCGCTTTCGATCCACATTAGACCAGAAGTGGATCAGAAACAACTACTTCCGAGCATTCCTTGGCGATATTTAAACTAATTTGTGCCGTTTTGTGTTCGAGAGACCCAAATACCGATCTCAGGAAATTCTCCGAGAACACAAGCAGTAAGAATAGTCTTATTTCGGTTAAGCGGCCTTTGGATCACCCACTATTTTCATTCAAAACTTTTTAGATTATATAATGTTTAGGTTCAAGAGCACCTTTCTAACAACCGTCTTCAGAAAACAGATTGTTCCTACTACTCTACTACCCACCAAAAAGTATACGCCCTACTGTACTAAAATCTGTAATAATCATGCACATTTGTACAATAACCTAAAAACCTGTTTGTTATTGTAAATATTTAATTTCACTTAATTTGCTGCGCCGTGTCAATAAAATCAATGTAAATATCAACAATTTGGTAGCATACAGCTCGTGCCATTACAGCAACAACAAAAATGAACTTTATACAAATAACTGTAATCGTATACGGTATACTAACACACAGACACACACATACACACAATAATCATAAGAGTAATCAATAATTGATTATGCAGTTGTTGGCACACAAGCATGAATGCATGAAAATGAGAATTCGAGAGTTCAATGACATGACAACGACAAACGATTTTAGGTGACTTTTTTGTGATTACAACAACTACACACGAACAAACACACTCAGATAAATTAATTAAATATTATCTAATCGATTTTAATTGCAACTACGTGTTTATGTGTTTTTTGGACGCAAAATTAATAAGCAATTTATATGCAAATGCAATTAGTGAGGTTATGACCGATTCTAAAGCTGAAGCAAAAGCCAAAGCATTTTGCTATATTTATAACGCTTGCAAATTATGCACATTTATGATTGTTTAATATTTACTCATATTCATAAATATATTTGTATTTGCATTCATGCTTTCTATTTGTCTATTTGCCAGCTTTTCGCATTTCTTCAGTTCCAGTTCAGTGCACTTTCGGCTGCAACACACAATTCGATTGCCTCTTAACAGTGATAAATAACCGTAAAAGTCGGAAGCGTCATTAATACACCGTATTTAATCAGTTGACTGATATTTATTTAAACAATTATGACTTGCAAATCATTGACCGATATCATTGACAGCTGGCGGCAAACATAAACCCTTGCCTACTGCGGATCAATGCACGCAGCCGCTGTTTATTGACTTGCGCTGGAGGTCAAATGGATAAGATATGGATAATAATAAATAAATATTTAATATTTATCGTTAATCTTTTTTTACACAATCGATTTCTATTTTGAGAAAAATTTTCACTTCAGTGACTTCATTTCATTGCACTCTAAAGCAAAGTAGATAATATTGGTTATCATTCTGTGCTGCTTGGACTAACTAGCTCTCGAAACTGTCAAAAAATGTTTCACTCAGAGCGAGAGAGACACAAAGAGCGTGAGACCGCTTTTCTGTAAAAACGGTATATTTAGAGAAATACAACATAAACGTCAATTTACTAAGCGTATTAAACTTATTTTTGTCAAATTTCATAGAGAAGAGAAAAAAGAGTGTTCTAGTCTAAACTCATGTTCAGGAAAGTATGATTTAACCCGTATGTTCCAAAAATGAAAGAGACATAGCTCTATTGCATACAACTTGATCGGTTTACTAAAAAAATCTTCGGACTAAAAAAAGAAAGTTCTAATAAAAATAAATACTTATTTATTATTTGATATGTGTTCTCGAGAAGCAGTAAAATCTCGGTTGAGAAAAAACTTGTAGTGAATACACACTCTCTCTCTCTCTCTATGTCTCTCTTTTAACAACTGCAAGCACCATTCTTTTTCTCGCTTTCTCTTAAGCAACATGAATCACTGTTTTTTTACTTCAGTATTTGGAGTCTAATTCATATTCTAAGAAAATTATTCTAAAGAAATTCATTATAAAGATAGTAACATTACTTGGGAGCTGAACTTATAATCAAATAGAACCTGTACTTCGAAGTTGGCCATTGAGATAAGAGCAGTGTTTACATTATGGATCAATACTGTTACTCCCATTCAGCTGAATTTTATCGGTATTTGTTATTCTAGAATATACAACGATATATCTTATTGTTAGTGGTAATCGAAAAACCTCCCACTTGGCTAATATTAATATATAGGTCTCCTCATTTAGTAGAGACTATTAAGATCCATACCTAGAATAGAGTTATTAGTTCGCTCAATTATAGGAGAAAAGACAAGATCTACACAAAAACTGGAAGAAACGAAAAGCTACAGAAGAAGCAAAAAAATTATATTAAGTGCCACTTTTCGCAAGCTCCTTTTGAGTTTTAAGCCATGGACAGGAACAGGTGGTAATCACTTGGCGCTATGTCCGGGCTATCTGGCGAGTCATCAACGAAGTGTGTGATCTGGCGTTGTCCTGGTGGAACACTACACCCTTCCTGTTGGCCAATTCAAGCGGTCCAGGTGTTCGCAGTGGATGGTATTAATCGTCTGGTCATGTGGGAGCAACTCATAGTGGATGATTCCCTTCCAATCCCACCAAAGACACCGCAAACCCTTCCTGGCCGTCAATCCCGGCTTGGCCACTGTTTGGGACGATTCACCGGCCTTCGACCACGTCCGTTTTTGCTTGATATTGTCGTATGTGATCCATTTTTCGTCGCCAGTCACCATTCGCTTCAAAAATGGGTCGAGTTCGTTCCGTTTCAGCAGCATATCCGCAGGCGTTGATTCGGTCCAGAAGGTCTTTTGCGTCAAATTATGCGGCACCCAAACATCAAGTTTTTTTTGTGTATTCAGCTTCAGCAGATGGTTTAAGGGTACAGTTAGACGGCCGAAAAAAGTGAATTTTCCAGAATTTTTTCAGAGAAAACTTTTTAATTTATTAATCCAAAAATTTATACACATATTATGGTATCTTTCAACTGTATTTTAAGACTTAGTACTAGTAAAAATATTTATTTGAAAAAGAGCTACAGCTGATCTCCAGGAGCTCCTCTCAAAAAAGACGTTTTGCGGTGACCACTATATCTCGGAACTGGATATTTATCGGAGAGAAAAAATCTTCGATTAATTACTACAAAATATATTTAAGAAGGTCGTGTCAAAATTTGAGACTAATCGGTCTAGCCGTTTTCGAGTAATGTTGGTCACCGACTTTGAAAACACCATTTTGAGAAAAACGCGTTTAAAGTTTGGACCTTGTACTTCCAAGCACTCTGAAACGCCTTTTCAAATTTTTCATTTGCTTGTAACTTTGAATTTTCTGTGTGTATTCTTAAATATATGTACATTAAAAAAAATGAAAAAAAATCGATTTTTTTTTCAAAATTCTAACTGTATATAACCCCTTAAAATGGTTTCTCCTGGGCGATATCACGAGATGCCACATGCCGTTCTAACTCGATTTTTTCCATGATTTCATCGGTATTTGTCGTCACAGGTCTTCCGCCGGCTTTCTTCATTTAGTAGAGATGGGCCGGTAAGGACCTTAATCACTCATAGAGTTAGTAGCTCAGTCAATCACTGTGGTAATGACAAGATCTACTTTAAATATAGAACGAACGAAAAAACCCTAATCAGCTTAGTATCTAATGTCACTGCGTATTGGAAACAGCTGAGAACACACATGTCTTCTATAAATTCAAAACCACTAATATTCGCAATAATCAAACGTTCCATCAAAAAAGAAAAGAATTGTCTTCAACTAAAACTAAAGTGCCACATCAATATTGTGCACCGCAAAGCTGACAATTGAAATAAAAATTCGTGCAAATTGCAAACACGCGCTCCAAAAAAAAAAAAAAAACATTTCCCAAAGCCGCCGGTTGGGCTGGGCTGCCTTGTGCGTAGCAGCATTGATTTATGCTAAACTGTTTGCGCAAACATTTGCGGCTTAGGCAAATTTATTCTAACACCAAATGTGCGCTTCGTATGCCATGCAAGCGAACGTGCAACAAACGCGCAGCAGCAATAACAACAACAACAGTTGCGCGAACAAAAATTGTAGCAAAACTATTATTCAGGCAACATACGCCGCTAATGTACAGAGTTAGGACTGTAGTTGGTGTTGTTTTTGTTGCTAATGTTGCCAGCGCCGAAACTGCGGCAAAACTTACAAAATAAACCACACAACACATTTGGGATTTGCGCCGTGCAACGCAATACAAGACACAAGGCGCGACGCGGCGCGGCAGAGTGACAGCGCGGCAAGCATTAGCGCACACACAAGAGTACACACCCGCTGTAAGTTGGTTGAATGTATGGAAGTGTAAGGCAGGATTTGCTTGCCGAGGTGGCAGTTGAATGGCAATCGAAATCCTTGCGACATGCAACATGTTCGACATTACCTTTTATCCTAATAGGTTTGCAGCTTTGCTTTGCATTCTACCGCGCCGCACCGCACCGAAATCCGTTAGCTCGCGCTTGCAAGTGGCGGTGGGTGGCAGCAGCAGATTTATAAGCCTTTTGCATTTGGCATTTCGCTTGATTCCACCGCTGTCGGTGCGGTGCGCATTTGACAAAACTTTTGGCAACGTGACGCGCATGTTTCGCAGCATTTCACATTTTCCATCAGCTTAGCTTTAGTTACCACCGCTGTTGTTGTTGTTTTTGTTATGGTTTCGCTTGTTACCGCAGTTATTGCAAATAATTTTGCTCACACGACTGGCGTGCATAAGTGTTGGTCGTATAGTATAAGCATGTGGTACGTGCCACTGCATTGCCGCAATTACCAACATGCGCTCCCGAGCTTACACACCAAAATGGAGAACACAAGTTGAAATGGAGGTAAATAAACTTATAAAGGATCTTACTTACATAAATACCTGAAGCGAAATAACGCTAGGCAATAAGTCTCATGATGCTGCCTTAACTAAAGAGGTCCCTAAAAGCGGAGCTGAAACTGTTATGGTGGCGTAGAAGTGAAGCAATACAAGTACGGGAGTGTTTAAGTGTTGCCAGAGTAAGAGAAATTAATTATTTTCGACTCGGAGCAGTTACACTAGAGACCATAACTGGTTTTGGTAACCCAAAATAACCATAAAGTCGGTTATACAATCGGTTATAAAATATACAAACTAAGTATATTGAAATATTGGTATTTTTCTCGTTCATTTTCGACACTAACTAGTTCGTAGCGATGTACATTACTAACTAGTTTGATATAAACTAGTTCTGAACTAGTTACTTTGAGCAAGTTAGCAAGCTCCTTAATAACTATTAATGAAATTATGGAGATCAAGCTTATTCGTCGTGAAATATGCATAAAGAAACACTTCTTCAACTCAGCTAATCAACACCGAACAAATATATGTGCTCATATAACCAGTTACCACTTTCTTTAGAACCAGTTCTTAAGCAAATATTATCTGAATCTCCCAACTACACTCCTCCAACCACCGGGTTACACACGAAAACTGGCAGTGTAATCTCGTGTGAGTGTGTTACAGCAATTCGGTGTGTGTGGCACAAATCAAAAAATCACATAAAATTTGTCACCGTCAAATGGTGGAATGTTTGTGGAAATTGGCTTCACAGCAAATGGAGTGCTTCAACTTACGTGCTCTAGCGTGGCTTATAAATATACACACGTACATGAAAGCTTACACACAAACACAGAGACCCGTGGAGATGTATGGCACTCGAACTCGAAGTAGTGAATATGAAAATTAGTGTTGGAGTTGTTGGCCAAAGTTGTGCTGTGATGAAGTAATCAAGTTGCACAAAATGTTAAATTAGCAGCATTGCAGTGGAAAGGGGGGGATTTGTGGCTGGCTAATTGACGACGAAATGCAATTTGGAGCGTTATATGAAGGTACATTTGTGAAGGGAAAGTTATTTATGCAAGGTAGACACAGTTCTTAGCATATATTATGTATTCTGAGTAATTTCGGTTGTGAATTTGTGAATTATTTAAGTTGGCAATTGTCATTGTGGGGCTGCTGAGTCATTGAGGGTACTTAAATCCTAGCTTTCAAGTCACTTACGGGAGTACTGAAAGGAGTCAGAGACACTTGATTAGACGTTTCATCGACCCCCAACCATCTAACGCTGGATCAGTGGTGAGTCGGAAAGTACTCTCGCGGAGAGCTTAAAGAGGATCTCATAAGAATCTACATATAAACAAGAGCCTTCAATATCGGGCTGGAGCCTTCAGCTCAACCTCTCTGATAAAAGAGTAGTACTAAACTACCCAAGAATACTATATATGAACCTGGTCTCGGTCATGTATCAAAACGAACATGGAGTTTTCAAAGTCACGGTAGTCAGAAAATTTAGTCTCAAGGAAAAACTTGTGGAAGCAACCACTGTCGGCTTTGTCCCAGAAACTACTGCATTTTTTTTTTAGTAAAGCGCCATTCACAAATCGAATTCGAAGGTGTTGATGTGCTGAGAGAAAGGATGAAATATTTAAGATTTTTAAAAAGGCTTCCTAAACTCAATGTCTGGACCAGATACTTAGTCATTGTCATTGTGGAGCTGCTGAGTCCTTGTGGATACTTAATTCCTTGCTATAAAGTCACTTTCGGGAGTACTGAAAGCAGTCAAAGACACTTTATGAGACGTTTCATCGACGATCATCAACCATCTAACGCCGGATCAGTGGTGATTTGGAAAAATTCTAAAATTAAGTACCTAGAACTTAAAGAGGATCTCATAAGAATCCGCAGATAAAAAAGAGCTTTCTTGCTGGAGCTACTGCGATGAAAGAGAAGTAATAAGCAACCCAAGAATATTATATATGAACCTGATCTCGACCATGTATCAAAACGAACATGGAGATTTTAAAGTCACGGTAGTATCGAAGATATCAGTCAGAAAATTTAGTCTCAACGAAAAACTTCTGGAAGCAAACAAAGCAAATTCGATTTCGGTTTAGAAACTACTGGATTTTCGTGAGTAAAAAAGTCATTAGCAGGAAGCGCCGTCCAGAAAACAGAGAGAGAGAGTTCGAAGGGGTTGATGAGGAAAGAGATCAGGAATTGAGGAAATATTACAAAACTTAATATTCAAATCAAAGCCGTTCAGTACCACGCTACAAATTCGATTGTGAGTTTCAAAACAGACATTATAGGCAGTGTATCTGGACCAGAATCGTAGTCGGGTTCCGAAACAAGCTAGGATGCCTTATACCTATCATTACCAAAGTCATTGAACAAAGGATTAACAAATGCTATGACTTCTTGAAGATTTTGAAACTCCAACAACCAATTTTGAAACCAAATAGGGTTACCGCCTGTAACTACCATACCTAATCAGCTGTTGACGTGTGTGAGTATCAATCATTTCGAAATGCTGTAAAATGTTCATAGAGGAATAGAGCAGAGAGGGATGTGAAATCGTAAACCGGTAGCTACAGTTAAGCGCTATAGCAATCGATTTTAAATTTATGATTTTTTTTTCTTTTTTAACCATACTTGTCATTTCCGAATAAAACGACGCGCTTAACGCAACACGCTCAAGCATTTTGCTGCAGAAAGTATACAGATTTCAAATCAAAAATCAAATCATATCATGCAAACTACACGACACCCGCATGAATATGAATTTCTAGTCTGCAAATAGCGCACATAACAACAAATAACAGCAACAACAAAGTATGTAATTGAAGTATCTGCTTGGCAAGGGCCAAGCACACCCATACAAGTGTGCGCGTTATTACACTGCAATCACAATCGCAATCGCAATGGTACGAGTATTTCGCAATTTTGTAATATCAGCGCTTCGATCTAACATTTCCGCACCTCAATCAAATCACTCATACACAAGTAGCGATTGGCGAAAGCCATTTGCGTACAGCAGAGCGCTACACAGTCAGATAATGTATGAGTTTTTATTGACATGCATGGATTCGGATTTGGCTGTGTGTGTGTGTGGTGCTCGTAAATGCATGTGTGTTAGATCCTTTTTGAGTGCCGCGGATTTTCTCGAGCAGCTGTTTGTCTTGTCTGTCAGCCTTTGCTGCTTCGTATGCTAATCATAGCTGTCGTAATTTGTCTTCGAAATTGCAATTTTTTTATTTCATGCCACATTTTCAATTTTTTTTTTCAATTCTTTTTTTTTTTATTTTGCGGGGGTTGCGCTTTGCTGGCATTTACATATTGTATCATCAAAAGCAAAGCGTGAGATAAAAAGCCGAAAAATAACAGATTGCTTTCCACAATAATTCGCTGTCAAATTTGGGTGATTCATGCCTGAGTGGCATAAGCAAAAAGGATTAAATAAATAGGCTTTCGAGGGTAAACCAAAAGTGTTTAGCGCACGAGTTAGGCGCTAAGTGCAGCAACAAGGTGATTGAGGTAACGATTCTTTTTTTTAGAATAACTGCTAAAATAACTGTTTTAAGTAGAAGCACGTGTAAGGTGTAAAGTAGCTGGAATATTTAAGTAGGCTCTGCCAGAAGAATCTTTGTGGTAATTCAGTCGAGAAGACAGAGGGATTCATCTCATATCTTTATATTACATATTTCTAAGCAAAATATGAATGAATCTCAGCTCCTTTATCCGCTCTCTTTCGCTCTTTCTCTCTTCTACTTTAAATCTCTATATTTTACTCTGCCGCTCTCTTTCTCTCTCTCTCTCTCTCTCTGTATCGACGATAACTGAGAGTTATGAGGATTTTTGAAGTCTGCTCTCAAAACTATCGGGTTCTTACACGAGAATTTGTTCAAAGGTACCCAACTACTTCCAAACGCATTCCCGAGATAGTCGATCAAATCTAAACGAAAGAAGTCCGGATATAATTTCGTTTGTGAATATTCAGCACTATAAAATCCTCCGAAACTTTTCGAGATATACATTATGAACTGAATATTTTTGAACTTCGAACTCCGGAACCCTATAGATGGTGAACTATTAGAGCTTTAGGCTGACTTCGGCTTCAATGTCGTATTCTAAAATTCAATGGAATCATTTCTTAAGTTAGAAAAGGGAATATTTTTACCAAAAACCTGAAAGTAGATTTTCTGGGTAGTAGTACCCTCTACTGTAGTCTCAAGAAATCGCAAGTATATATGCTTTAGCTTTTACGCAGTTATTGGCCCTTCCTCTCGGGAAACTTCAACTCGCTGTACGCGGCTTCCTCGCAATTATAATTCTAAATAAAGCACATTAGTTCACTTCACATAAAATAATAATTTCTAAGCGCCCAATTGGCAAGCGCCCGCCCTAAGTTGAGTGGAACTTTGACGCTTCAAACTTTTACTTCCTTTTCAACAGGCACTCCAAAAGCTGCACAACATACAACAATCAAATCCAATTTCCTTGGCGCTAATGGAAATACATAATGCCGCCAGTCGCCTCTCATGCCAACCTAATTTAAGCATTTAATGAAGTCTATCGGCAGCGCGATGTCTGTTGCTGCCTGGCTTGTCACGCAGCCTAGTTCCCATGGCATGGCAGAAATATTAATATTGATTTCTAGAGAAGCTAATTAAATATGCGCTCAACGGTGGCAAAATAACGTGCACACAACAACAACAACAACAATAACAATAGCAATAACTATTATAACAACAAAGTTAAGTATAAGTTATTGTGACGTCGGTGCCAACCAATTTGGAATCCAGCAAACTTGGACGCCAAACCACTCACATACCACACATACTCATGCAGTCGAGTATGTACACCTGTCTGCGCCACTGATTGCTTGCCTGTTTGCTCTGACGAGTTAGAAGACGCATAGACGACGAGCTTGTCAACTTTCGCGCCTAGTCGCACGCAAGCGGCTGCGATTCCAGGTAATAGCGCGTGGTTGGTGGCCAACTTGCATTAGGCGGCAACATTGCCGTGTGTCCGTCTTTACAGCATAAACTTAGAAACTTGTTGAAATAATTCGAAATATTTGAAAGAGCTTGAGCTTGTGAAAAAAGAAAAACGTCACGCACAAACTTTCCATACAAGAGTCTTCACTTAGGCTGACAATGAGGACTGTTTATGTGGTGGTGAGACCCTCATTAAAGCGCTGCAGGACTGGAGCTCTCATTGACTTTAGCTCAATTAGTATGAATCCTTCAACACAAAGAAAGGCTTGAACTTCACTGATATGCCGAACATCAATTTGACATCCCAGACCGGACCGGATCCACGACTGTTACTTAGGTCTTTTTCACAATTGGATCTAGGCGGTCAGAACAATACACCAAATTGTCTGCAGTCCAAAGTCCAATTCAGTCCTAAGGGCATATAAAGAACTGAACTCCAAGTTAGAACAGGGTCGCAGCTACGCCGGAGATCAATTTGGCTTCCAGGTTAATAGTCTTACGGACTCACGACTGTTGCTTAAGTTCTTTTCACAGAAGGACCAAGACAGTTAGAACAATCCACCAAATTTTCTGCAGTCCGAAATCCAGTTCAGTCAGTTCAGAATAGGTCCCCGAAGTTCCGAGGTAAAGGAAGGTCATATGGCATAGCAGTAAGGAAGGTCGAAATTGAAAGTCTTCCAAAGCATTATCCACGAGATCTAATTGCTTGCCAACCACTGTAACCCCGAACTGTCGTGCATATGCAAATAGCGCCACCAATTAGTTAACGAACCGCCAGGAATCGCTAGCGGGCTCTAAACGCATGAAATGAAATCTAAATAAATATCGATTTGTAATGTGTGCGCGTTAATGACGAAAGTTTTCCAATATAATGCTTTTTCTTGTTTTTTACCAAAACAATTAAAAGTGTGGGAACTAAGCCAGCAAGAGCCTAAGCCTCCTCCCGCCACAAACTCAGCTACCACTACTGGCGGCACAGTCAATTGGGCGGCAGCGCTGACGAAGTGGCAATGACAACACCATTAGCTGCCATAAGAATAATTCACGGCACACGGCACACCGATTGGTATTGTGGTGGTGACGGCGTTGGTGGCGTTGGTGACTGTGGTTGCCGCGAGCAGGAGGGAAGCAAGAATGCTACGAAGCCAAACTTGAACACTCGAACACTTGAACAACTTGAAATGCCTTCAATAAAATTTTCAACTCAGCGCAAAAGTTTCAGAACAAAGCGGCAAACGGCACACCATTTGAGGCGCTGGGGGGTGGTGCGACACTTTAAAAACAAATTGTAAATTGTAATTAGCCTAATATGGCCTGAAAAGTAAATGAATTTGTGCGAGCTGGGTGGAGTACTTTCTTAGCTCCTCGGAATGCTGCACTAAGAATAGTATGACTACTGGTAGACTAGAGAAATGCCCACTCCTCGGCAGTGGGTGACTAACGATTTGAAGAATGGCATGTTGGTTGGTTGGCGTTGCTCGAATAATTGCGGTAATTAAAGATTAATTGAAGTAGTACAAAGTGGGCCCGCGTTGTTAATGAAACTGCGGAGTTCGGAGCGAGAACTTTCAATAGGCACAACGTGAGCATGTGATTTTGGCACATTCCCGACGCATACCTGCACACCGTTATGCCTGCAAGTAGTGTGAAATTTCAATGAGTATTGCCTATAAATTTTGCTCGACGCTACGCAGACTCTCCGCAGAAATATGGAAATTTCCACGATTTTCATGCGAAACACGTGTCGAGTAAGTGTTAATATTTGTTTTGCAATAAACGAAAATTATTTCAACTTCTGCTAAATTATTTGCTAAATATTGCATTGAACCACACGGACGCCTGAACAAAAGCAGCGGTGAGGCGGCAGTCTGTTTGCAAAATGTGCTGTATTTTTTAAATTCTGAAATTTCAGCTTTTTGTTGCTGTTGTTGTGCTGCTTTGCAAACAGCAACGCACAGCGAAATAAAACCAAAAGCAAATAAATAAAGTCTAAAAACACAAATACAACAAACATGCTTATTTAGCGGTACGTGAAATATTTAAACTTCTGAAGGTATGTGCGATTCGACGCTCAAGGAAATTGATAAGCCTAAATGGCAAATATTAACAAACGCACACGTGTGTTTAATGTACAACAAAATATGTCTGAGAAAGTTGCGGGCAAACAAAGATAAGGTAAATTGCTTAAGAAACAATAGAGTTCTTGGCAAAAAGTTTTACTACTTTGTAGAGGTCATTAAGCCTTACTATTTTGCGAGCGTCAAGGTCATAAGACATTTTTTGAAACAAGTAATGGCAAACGAAAGTGTTCCAAGCGCTCTAAACACCAATAAAAGAGGTCTGGTGATGAAGATCAACCAATATCCTGAGCTATCTCTATTTATGACAAAACTTTGAAGCTTTAGACCCGTTGAACTATCCTAAAACTATCCTAAAACAGTTTTTGCCAAGCAGAATGTTGCATGTTCCAAGTGCCCTAGACACCCAATATCTTGAGCTTCCTCAATTTGTTATATGTCAACACTTTGGAGCTTTAGACCGGTTGATCTATCCCAGAACCAGACAAGACTCCATGAAATATGTCAGCCTGAAGATCCAATATTGAAGAGACTTCAACAGTAAAGCCTCCTCCCAATACGTTCCAAAAATAAAGTTATCACTTGATTGTTAAGGCTTCTAAAGGTCTACTGAAACCAGAAACTCAACGCTTCTAGTTTATTAACTTGGAACTATCAGTGTAGAATCAATCATAGTTTTCACCATTTTACCCATATAACAACTATTTCCTAAAAAGTCTTTGTTGAAGATTAAATAAGGAGACTTGTAGAGATGGAGAGTACATTACGAAGTCACTAACCACTAATAACTCAAAATTTGAAATAACTTAGTACATTACTCCCTCTATTTTTTATTAGAACCAAAGAAAACCTACTCTCCTTCTCTCTTTATGGTAAAGCTTTGAAGCGGTTGAATCATACTGGAAACAGTTGATGTTCTGACAAATATGTCAACCTCAAGATCCAACGTAGAAACATTCCCGGACCCGACTATTACTCAACACTAGTCTTCAATCTATAAGTTCTTAAGTTCTCTTGATTGTTCCGAGCTGAAAGCATATCAACTCTGTATTGTGTTTCAGAGAGGTTTCTAGAGAAGTCAAGAACTCAAGCCTTATAATTAATAAATTAGGAACTATCAAGATAGAATTTTTCTCCATTTCACCCAAATGACAATTGTTTCTCAATTAATATTTTCAATTAAAATCTGATTCGACGCTTACGAAAGGAAGAACTGTAGAGATAGCGAGAGATAGAGACTAAATTATGAAGTCACTAACCCGAAAATAGAAATAGTTTTCTCTATTTGGTATTAGAACCAAAGAAAACATGCTCCCTTCTCTCTTTATGGTCAAGCTTTGAAGCGGTTGAATCATACTGCAAACAGCTGATGTTCTGAAAAAGATGATCAAGATCCAACGCAGAAACACTCCCGCTCTCTCTTGATTGTTCCGAGCTGAAAGCATATCAACTCTGTATTGTGTGTCAGAACGGTTTCGGGTCTAGAAAAGTCAAGAACTCAAGCCTTATAATGTATAACTTGGGAACTATCAGCGTAGAACCCGACATAACTTCTCCATTTTGCCCATATGACAATTTTTCCTCAATAAATAAATTTAATAAAAATCCATTTTGGCGCTTACGAAAGGAAAAGAAGTAGTTAAAGAGTGAGATAGCGAGTATATTAAGAAGTCACTAACCACTAATAACCCGAAACTAGAAATAACTGAGTACTTTGCTACACATAACTTTCACTATATTTTATTAGACCCCAAAAAAAGAAACACTGCAATCTCTCAATGCTCAATTCGACTTTGCGCTTTCTTCATTTCGCACACGACTTGCATAAATAAATTACGCTGGTATCCTAATGTGCTCATCTCGCCCATATTACAACCATATTTTGCCTTATTAGTATAATAAGGACGCCTCAATCTAGGGCAAAAACGAAAATAAAGACAGTCTACGGGGACACATAGCCGCTAGAGCGACTTGTTTGCATTCATTTGGTTAATAAATAAATTGTGTGACCTAAATAAAGCCGTAACGAGTGAGCAAGCAAAAAAGAGCTAACAAGTATACAAAGAAAACAACAACAACAAAACTAAAAAAGAACAACAAAAAAAGAAGAAGAAAAAACTGTAATAACAGCAGCAAAATATTAGCATCAAACAACATAGCCATGAAAGAAATACCGAAGAAAATGTCAAAAAGTACGAGCAACAACAACAACAACAAACAGCAATAACGGTGGCGTATAAAAATAAGTGGCAACCCAGAACCGTGCATAGTAATCACTTGCTGAACTGGACTCGACTGAATTTATTTATGTGCAACAATAAAAACAACACCAACGACACCAACAACTAGAGTGTGTTATAACGGTACAGTGCGATTGCAGCTTTTGGCTAGATTATTTGCGGCGATTTAGTTGCCAACCGACGCACACTCAAGCCAGCCAACTATATATAAAGATAAATAGAAACAATCACTCCCCGGCTGATAGCCAACTCAACAATTTCCACAACAACAACAACAGCAGCAACAACAACAACCAACGACTAACTGTCATGCCTGCACAATTTATCCCATTCCTTGCCATTATCCTGCTCACTTGCAGCTGTTCCTTGCTTGGCGCTGAGTAATTGCTACGCCGTCGGGCTTTGTAAGCGTGTACGCCACAAATATCACATTGATCCCACCGTCGCTGTCGCTATCCCTGGCCGCTATTGCTTTTACTATCCCTCCAATAATCATTTGTCGTCGTCGTCAATATTTCTTTATTTTTGCACTTGGTCCCCCCTTCACGTCTGCCTCCTGCGGCACTGTTGTGGGCGCACTGTTTGGCATTCATATTTTTCGTCTGCGCCTCGATTGACTTTATTATTGCACGTGCTGCCTTAATTTGGCCAATTCCAGCAATTCCAGTAATTCGTCGTATCCAACTATGGCAACTTAGTAGAATTTTCGCTCTTATTTATTTATAAAACGCTATGCGACTGCTGCTTCTTCTTCTTAACCATTAACTTACGTACATACGTAGTCGCCCCATTTGTTGGCTTCAGTTGGCTTCTCATGGTTTCAATAAATTCATCAATCCTTGTGACACGTGAACCACCGCCGCGCTTCATACCCAACGCTCCAGCAAAATCCAATAGTACTTAATCATAGTGTTGGTATTGCCATAGATGACAGACATTATTATGATAACTACCACTGCTGGTGGCATTATTTATAACTGTTTTTCTTTTTTTTTTTTGTACAGAGTGTTGTGGATATACGATATACATTGCTGCAATAATATTAATAATTTGATACTTTCACGCTTCAGATTTTGAGTAATGTTTGGTGTAAAGGTACTAGTTGTGAATGGGCTTTAAGCCGTTTCAAAGATTTTAGCTGAGCGATTTAGTTTCGTGGGACGTATTATTTCTGTAATTAGATTAAAACGGGATCTGTCTGTTTAAGAGCCTAACCTCGAGTGAAATCAAACTGCTCGACGAGACCCTTCCCAATTTTGATGGAGCTTGCGTTTGGATTCATCGAACTGATTTTGTGTTCTACGATCCAGAGACGGCACTTGTTTGATATGGCTTCTTGACATAGAACCTGGAACTCGAGCATCTGAATACTACCCATTGGTATTGTGACTCGCTTTCCTCAACTCTTTTAATAGTATTTATAGTTTTCAGGATTTTCGAGTCTTAAGTGGATAGAAATCATATACTATACGGACTCCCGATAGGTATATTAGACTCAGTTTGATATCTCGACCTCAAGTGAAATCAAACTGCTCGACAAAACCCTTCCCAATTCAGATGGAGCTTGCGCTTACATTCAACGAACTGATTTTGTGTTCCACGATCCGGAGACGGCACTTGTTAGATATGTCCTCGTGACTTAGAACCTGGAACTGAATACTACCCATTGGTATTGTGACTCGCTTTCCTCAAAGTTTTTAATAGTATTTATAGTATTCAGGTTTTTCGAGGTTAAGTGGGTAGAAATCGAATACTATACGGACACCCGACAGGTATATCAGACTCAGTTTGATATCTCGACCTCAAGTGAAATCAAACTGCTCGACGAGACCCTTCCTAATTTAGATGGAGCTTCCGCTTGCACTCATCGAACTGATTTTGTGTTCCACGATCCGGAAACGGCACTTGTTTGATATGTCTTCTAGACTTAGAACCTGGAACTCGAGCATCTGAATACTACGCAGTGGATGGTGAATCGCTTTCCTAATCGTTTTTAATAGTATTTATAGTTTTCAGGATTTTCGAGCCTACGAACTCTCAACAGCAGTGTCAGCCTCCAGTTAGCTGAGACAACTCTCAATATCCATCCGATTTCAAGTATATTCCACAAGTAAGAGAGAAGCTCAGAGATCGGAAAGGTTATACAATAAAGAATCAGTCGACTATCGAGAGAACCACTCTACCTAAATTCGCTCTACACTTTCTCTCATGCAGAAGTATGTTTTTGAAAGAACGGAAACCGCCACTAATATCCCCCTAAATTCCCGTAGTACTACTCATAATTATTCATACTAACATAATAAGCTAATAAAATATTATAGATTAACGCACTAAATCCAACTGCAACAAACCATAAACCCGCATACTTTAAGAAAATCCACATTAAAGCAGCGACAAATGGATCAGGTATTCGTAGAAACAAAAACAAAAACACTATATATTTACGATAAACGTGTACACTGTAAACACTTAGCGTATCAAGTAAACAACAACAAGTGATATAAAGTTTAAACTGATAAAGCGAGTGGTCGGTCTATTATCTCATCGCATTTGTTCTCCGAAAGAATGAGTCTCTACAGCGAGAAGATGGTAGCATTTTTAGAGAGCTTATCTAAGATTCTAAATTGGAATATGACACAACAGCATCGTAAATATGAAAGTTAAAAAATAAATAAAAATAGAAAAAAACAAAGTGAAAAAACAATGATAATATTTGCGATGGAGTAAGATCAGAAGCGGCGATAAGTTTGTTTGTAAAAAGTTGAAGTATCCACGCGCTTAAAAAGATTATGAAAATTTTATAATTTGAAAACAGCGTGTAAATAATAGTAAAGCATATGGAGAGTGGGTGAGGCTATGAGGTCATTGATAATAATAAGTGTTGAGGTAACTGCTTTTAGAAGTGAGTGTAATACATTGGAGGGGAGGTAAGTGAAATGGAAATATTTATGAAAATAATTGTAAATGAGGAATATATATTACACTTCAAAATACCGTTATTTAATATAAACCAACTTATGAAAAATATAGAACCGATAGTGTCACTTAGATATAAAAACGAGAAATTAGCGGGTCGCAACTTTCAACCAGACGAAAATCAATAAGGAATAAGCTCGCTAGATCATATTATTCCAAATATATTTCTACAAAAAGATAACAGATTCCAAAGGACGGAGACCCTTCTGCTTTGAATAATGTTAAGTCTTATTAAAGCCCGGTTCTTAGAAGGTCAGTGATCCGAAAAAAACGTTCCACAATTATTTAAATATAAGAACACCCTACTTTCTAAACTAGACCATACCCAAGCTCATCTATTAAAGCCAACCGAGAAATCCCTCCTCTAACACAGATTAAATCTAAAGCTAAAAGCGCGCAGGATATCAAAAGTGTAGCGTTTTATCTTTAACGAGCAACGCATACACCACACACTCACCCCCCCCCAAAAAAAAGAAGCCAGTTCACCGCATTTGAATGCATCCAATCAAACGAAACGGGGCAGTGGGGAGTTGTACGCAAAGCAAACCACAAAAGCAAATAATACCCAACGACGAAACGCGCGCGTTGACTATGTCAAACACCGCCGTGCCGCGTCGCGCCGCCAAAAACAAGACGAGCGCGCCGTGAAGCTGAGCGCCAAATTAAATGTGGAATCCACAGGTAAATAGATTTAGGGGCAAAGTGTGTGTTGCACGTACAGCGATTTGCTGCACGTTTTTCGACAACACAAATAAATAAGTTCTGGGCTGGGGGAATGAATCGAAAAAAAAACACCGAAAGCAAATAAACGCAGCGGCAAAAGGGTAGCAGAAAAAATAAATACAAGTGGGTACAATGGCAGAAGTATTCGTGGGTTCGTGGGTCTGGCGATATCGCGGTTTACTTGAAAGCATTTTTGAGTATTCGCTTGATTGTCTGTTTGCTTCGTTTGGTTGCGCGCCCACTTTTCTCGACTGTTTTGCATTTACAAAAGTTACTTTCCGTCCGACATTCATTGTCATTGCGTACTTTTATTTCCATTACATTTGAGAGATTTTAGCTGTTCAAGATGGGCTCCCCTTCGCTTGCTAACTCAGTCGAAGCATTCGCCTGTTGACTTATTCGCCTCTTCATCAAAGTTTATTTACTTATGAATATATATATACTTTTTTATCTGGCAATACAACAAATAATTGTTACTCGGTTGGTTGGTTAGTTAAGGATTTGTGGCGTGCAAGTTGTTGATTTGTTTGTTGTCTTTATTTTTAGTTTTCCTTTTATTTTTTATTCTTTATATAGAGGACCTTCAAGAAATGCTGCAATGAAATTTCGGCGATTTTTTTTTTCGTTTTATCTATACCGTATTGTAGTCTTAAGAAAGAGAGTATTTATATTACTTGAGCAGATTTTCCATTCTAGTTAATCTAGTATTTGGAAAAATACTCTGCACAGCAGTTTAATTATTTCTTTTATTTTTCTTGTGAATAAATTTCTTAAATCAACTATTTGTTCATCATATCTTCACAAGGTATTTATCTCGGTAGCATTATTTTTATTTGCACATATTTCGGCGTCTTTCAAGATTCTTCACAAACCTCGCTTATCTAAATAAATATTTAATCTCATTTTACATCTTCATAAACGCCCTTATTTCTTCATTACATATTTGCCAAGGTAACATAATGTGGTGATAACATATGAGTCATCCAGTTATTAAAAAAAAACTTATTGTACGAAATATTCTGAAATCAAACTAAAAAAAAGCAAAACCACATGAACCGGCGGTAATCCTTAGAGCGATTTTCCCCTACACCTAACTTGGCCCAACAATACCTTAAACCATACCTCACTTGACTCCTGTATTGAATTTCATCGACTACACTTGAGACCACAAAATGTAAAAACACTTAAACTCCTTTGAAGAAAGTTTTAAACGTACGTTGATGCTCACAATGTGAATTAACTCTTACCCTGTTCGACACCTCAAAATGTTAAAAAATCTGTCATCACCAGAACCACCTAAATTAAAATAAACTTCAACTTACATGACCCCCAAAAATGAAAACACACCTGATCCCTGATATCATAAGACCCTCTAAATTGTAATAACCCTGACCAGATATTCGATAATCCCTCAAAATGTTATCAAACCTTACCCCATGTGATCCCTCATACACTTGTCAAAGGTCATTGAACTTGACCAAAATGTAAACAAACCCCGGCCAAAGGTCAATGACCTCAACCAAAATGTAAATTAACTCTGACCAAATTGTAAACAAACCCTGACCAAAGTTTAATGACATCCGTCAAAATGTAAATAAATTCCGGTCAAAGGACATTGACCTCGGTCGAAACCCAGCCAAAGGTCAATGACCTCACCCAAAAGGTAAACAAACCTCGGACAAAAGGTCATTGACCTTGGCCAAAAGGTAAACAAACCTCAGCCAAAGGTCAATGACCTCGATCACGTGATCAGGTTTGTTTACATCACGTGATGTCAGGTTTGTTTACATCATGGGATCACGTGATGTCAGGTTTGTTTACATTTTTTGAGTCTCGTGACGTCAGGTCACGTCATGTCAGGTTTGTTTACATTTTGTGGGGTCACGTGATCAGGTTTGTTTACGTTTTGTGAGATCACGTGATGTCAGGTTTGTTTACATTTTGTGGGGTCACGTGATCAGATTTGTTTACGTTTTGTGAGATCACGTGATGTCAAGTTTGTTTACATTTTGTGGGGTCACGTGATCAGGTTTGTTTACGTTTTGTGAGATCACGTGATGCCAGGTTTGTTTACATTTTGTGGGATCACGTGCTGTGAGGTTTGTTTACATTTTGAAGAGTCCCGTGAGATTGAGTTAAAGGAGAACAATTGGGTCAAAGGGGAACAAGCAGTGATCGTGGTGAAGTAAAGTTGGGTCAATAATGGTGACGAGAGAAATACGTTAAGGTCAGGAGAAGTTACGCTAGCGCTCCGAGAACTGAAGCTATGAGTTAGGAGTGGTCAAGCTATATTTCAACGGCTACGAGGTGGTATTGAACAACGAAATTTGTTGTTCGTGTTGCATTATTCCGTGTTCCGTATTTTGACTGCACACCACAATTAAATAATACCCAACATTATTTCCATCATATCAAAATGCTTTCGCTCACTCTACTCTTCCGAGTATTTAGCGTTTGCTCGCCAAAGCTTATTTTCGAATGAAAACTGAATGCAAATAGTTTTGCATTTAACATTCCGCAAAACAATAACAATGGAATTTCTTCAAATTATATTAAAATTTTTGACATTTGCTCTTCAGCATTATTGCATATTTCTGCTATGTTGCATGCCACACAAGCACACCACATTCGAGTATGTATGTGCGCCAACATATTTCACAATTCCGCGAGATGCAGTAATTCAAGCTAATTAAGTGCAAAATGAAACGTACCAAAGCAATAAAAAGCCAGCTAATATGACAAAGGTAACAAAGGTGGCGAGCAACGGTGTGGCAGCGCAAAAACAACAGCAATTCAAATGAGAAAAAGTGAAGTGGAACAGTGAAGCAGAAAAAGCGCTTGCGCGTTGCAATTGCAGTTGTTGCTGTTGCTGCCGCTTTTGTACATTTCTTGCAATTATTGCAAATTCTTACGCTTTTTTTCCATGGCAGCGAAATGGGAAAAGAACTACTTTTGCCATAATTACATTTCGCTGGTATGCCATTGTTGCAAGTTGCAGGTATGCGAGCGCGCTAGCGCTGGGAGACAAGTTGGCGGCCACCACACGAGCGGTGCACCCCAGTTTGCTGCTTGTATTGCCACCGTACACCACTCAGCGCTTCAAATGATTCTTTTCTTTTTCTTTTTTTTGTTTTTTTTTGCGAATTATTTCAGCAGCGAATTCGAGTTGCACCATTGTGTTGGTTGGCGCACTTGTTGTTCTTATTAGCGCTGCCGCTGGCGGGTTTCCGGTGTGTTACCCTTTTGAAATATTCTAAGGTTACAGTACAATGGAAATGTGGCATGTAAATGCTGCCGCAGCGCGCAGAACAATGCCCGGACTCGGCGGCGTTCATGTTGATTTTGCGCTTTTCATTATTGTTGCACAAAACGCGCTAGTGGCAACGTCAACCACCAAAAGCTGCAACCTCAACCACATACACGGTTGTGTGTGTACCAGCGATTGCTTACTTTTTGCTCGCTTGCATTTTCGAATTCCAGCAATCACTCATTCATTCACTTCTTTGCACTTTCCTCCCTGCACAAAAACAGCTTCGAAGAGCTTCCGCGCCCCCTGCACAGCTGTTCGCCGACAGTTATTTCTCCCTCGTTGCACAGCAATTTGGTTTTGCTTCGTTGCAGTTAAATTCAGCTAAATAGCAAAACAGCTGATTACTTACTTGGAAGTGCTCTCGTTCTCGGTGCGATCCGGTGGCAGCAACAACAATGCGCATAAATAGTTGCTGTCACCGAGAATCGAGCTGGTACATTTGTTCCACGCTTTGTTGCCATCTTATTGTCGCTGCTACCGATTGCTGTGGTTTGTGGCACAGTGTTGCATTTTGCCAAGAAATGCGATAATATTGCGTTTTTGACATTTCTGACAGCTCCTTAATTGAGTCAATTAACTAATTAAGTACATTTATATTTATAGTAAGAAATTTTCAAATATTTTTAAGAGCTTCTCTGGAATGCTTATATAATTCTAATTAAGCACTAATTAAAAGCACTAAAATTTAGTGCTTAATTGTGATTAAATTAACTAATAGCTGACCTCATCAAAAAAGGTATTTGAATCATTTGCGGAAGATTGTAAGAAGCCTGTTTTGAAAGACAAATATAGAGATAGAGAAATGTATAAGGGGAATGGAGAGAGAGAGAGGTGGAAGTGAAGAAGAGAAATATTTAAGAGAATATTCAAAATTAAACCAAAATTGTAGATAAATTGACAGCGAGATAATTTAATAAAATATCTACGAAATTATGGTCGAGAAACTTAATATTCTTCTAGTAAACCGAAAAATTCGGCTTCATAGTGTAGTTTCTCTCTATATTGAACGATTATACTAGCTAAATTGAGTGAGTGTGAACAAAAAAATACTTGTCAACTCAATAAGAGATTAATTACCTCACTTAATTGAGCTATTTGAACTTACTGAAATATATCAGAAAATTAGGCCACCAATAGCAGACCTCATCGCAAAAGGTATTAAAATCATTTAAAGGAGGTTGCGTTATTGTTGCCTGCTTTGAGACACAAATAAAGAAATAGAAAAATATAGAAGGACAATGAAGAGAGAGAGAGGGGGGAAGTGAAGCAGAGAAATGTTAAAGAGAAAATCCAAAATTAAATAAAAATTATTGCTATTTTATATTGAGCCAAAAATTAGGAGCGAGGCATAAAAATATAACTGGAAGTACGAACCTACTGAAGCAGGTATATATCGGTAGAGAAGTGTCTTCTGTCTTTCTTCACTCTGTCATCATCAACACACTGTACCGCGCGCTTGAGTTACTGTCAATGGTGTCGATGGTGACGCTGATGATGACGTTGATGGCGCTGCTTGTGCCTGCGGTGATCGTTGGTTGCCCTCACAGCGTTTAACCTTCAGCAAGTACAAATGTAACCGCAAACCCACACACCGCATCGCAACATACACATGTAACATACGAGTATGTATGTACATATGGTTCAGTGCGCGGTGCGGTGTGTGGTGTGTGCTGCGTGCGCTTGGCTGCTAACGCAAATTACAATGCATGCACTTAAATATAATATTCATGCCGTACTTAGACTTCTTGTAATCGGTATGTAAAGTTTTAAGAACCACAAACAATAGCAATAAATAGCAGCGCGTTGAAGTGTTCTCAAGTCGGGCTTTTGTTGCTGAAAAGTTATGAGTGGAATTTCGCGCTGCGATGAACACACACGCAGACACACATACATAACAACAAAAATGTGGCATTATACTTATCCACTTGCAAGCCAGCATCAGCAAACCACAAGTGTGACAATTACAAACAAACTCGTAAATAAAAGCGCACTTAAGCACACACACACACGTGGAGATATATGCATATGTATATGTGTAAGGCACTTGGGTGGGCAACTGTGCAGCGAAGTTGGTATGCAATTGTTTTCATTTTTTTTTTGTGTAAATTACACTTGCTGTTATTTTTTTATTTTTTTAATGCAAAATAGTGCGAAGGCATATTATTCTCTAAGAATTGTTACTTTGAAGTTCTAGGTATCACCTGCTTACAAGAAGAGTGACATAACTCAAATAACTTAAATTTTAGGTTTTCTCATTTAAAAAACTAAAATATTTTCACTATTTTTTTCAAGTCTGATGAGCTGACTATGCTAGGTAAGTCAGTCTCACCTATAGTGGAATGGGAACGAGTAGGAACACCACTATCCTCTTGTAATGGGCCTCTGTTGAACTGAACAAGCGCTGGTCAGCCATTAGAACTTGTTTTGTCGCAAGATCCTTCAGACCGAAGTTAAAGAAGACTAAGAGGCCCATGAGATCTAGAGAACTTTCGTTAGTCAGAGCGGTTCCAACTGGACATTGTCCCATCGGGATGCACAAATTTTATCGTACACTAGCTATAGAAGCTGCTTGGAGGAGAATGACGTGGAATCTTCCAAACAATTTATTCTGGAAGGCCCGGCCTTTTGAGAACTAGGTAAACATTTCTTGGAATTAACTTTTCTCGTACACCCTCGCGAATTAGCGCACATGGAAGTAAAAAAACTCTGCAGATTTGTGGTAGATTTTGGCGCTTTGTCGATTCTTGAATATAATATAAGTGAGGGCTACGACTTAATATTCTAAGTGTGTTGTCTCTGGTGGAGAAGAGCCATAAAACCTAACCTAACTAAGTATTTCAAAGTAAAGTCCTTAGTGGGTGTTCTTTGGCGAGCATATTGTCTACTCATCATCTTTTGTATATGTTGAAAATATCGAAATAGTGTAGGACATTGTTCTCCAGATATGTGGTCCGAGCAAAAAGCGAACGACTTATCGATACATTTTGAGTTAAATTTTTGAGAAAAAGTTGTTGTTGTTATAGCTATTTTATAAATCCTACTTTATGATAATAATATACTTAGTTAAGTAGCTGTTAGACCAAAGTCATTTGAACGGAAGATTAAGGAAACGAACTGTCCCGACAGCTCTTAGACCAAATATAGAGGAATTTGAAATTAGATGATTTGACAGACACATCTTCAGGAACTAGGAACTAGCGTTAAGAGGTCTCGTTGCATGCAGGTTCAGTCGCCTGGATCGCAGAATGTCGTGGTATTGAGAACATCGCTGTTGGCTCCAAATGATAGAAACTCGAGAAACTGTTCTATTTATCGCCACCTCTGTCGATACACGGAAATTTTCTAAATGATTTAGAAGTAGTTCTATAAAAGGTCTCATACAAGTGTATAGGAAATTTCATAGAAGTGATAGATTTACAGTTATAACTTCGAAGTCGTAGATAATTTCGTATACCAGGATCAGGATCAACAACACCAACCATGTCATCATGGAAATCCTTCGCAGAATCACTCTGCCAACAAGTGCTACTTTGGACTGAGTAGACAATTGAAAAGTAAAGTCTTCTCTCGACGACAAAAACTAAACTAAACTCTACAAGTCCCTCATCATTCCCGTCCTGCTTTATGGTGCAGAAGCGTGGACGATGTCAACATCAGATGAGACGACACTAGGAGTTTTCGAGAGAAGGGCTTTGCGGAAGATTTACGGTCCCTTAAACATTGGCAACGGTGAATAACGCAGAAGATGGAATGATGAGCTGTACGAATTATACGACGACATTGACATAGTCCAGCGAATAAAAAAGTCAGCGGCTACGCTGGCTGGGACATGTTGTACGAACGGACGAAAGTGCCCCAACTCTGATAGGGTTCGATGCAGTACCCGCTGCTGGAAAACGAGGAAGAGGGAGACCTTCACTCCGTTGGAAAGACCAAGTGGAGTAGGACCTGTCTTCATTTGGTATTACCAATGGGCTGAGATGCGTGGCGCGCTGTTGTGGACGCGGCTATAACCGCGTAAGCGTTGTCTACACCAGTCAAGAAGTTGGATTTACTCCAAAGAAGGATGTTTTGAAGCGATTAAAAAGATTTAAATGTAGCGAAAATCATATCTGATGTTAAATTTGATCATGTTATATATTTATTACCATATGCATAAAAATACTATAAAAATTGTAAACTCTGACCACACCCCTTATCCAGTGCAATGCCATGCGGAAATGGGAGTATACTTGAAATCTTTTGCAACTGCATGTAACCAATAATTTTCGCTAAAATTAAACAGTTAAAGCGCTTGAGTATTTAAATTATATGCTGAAAATTGCAACTGACGCAAAAAAATTGTCGGTTTTCAGTGAAGCATTTGCATTTTTACGCCGCTGCACGGCTTGTCATGTCCATTGTTATCACACTCACAGTTTCACCCCCCCCCCCCCCTTAATTGCTGCTGCTACCGAGCAAAATGCCAGTTATTTTATTTATTTGCATTTCCGGGTTATGCTAATAAAATTCAATAGAACGAATAGTTGGTGTTTTCAAGCGTTTTCAAGCGCATACACGACACAATAAGTGGGTGAAAACAGCAGAAAACGCTACAAATGAATTTAACAATTTAATGCCGAATAAATAGTAGAATAAGCGTGTAAATGAAAAAAATGTGAAATGGAAATTTCACACATAAAATATTTTGAAATACGTGAAAGCTTTTGTGCAAATTGAATTTATGCATATTGGAGATTTTTATTTTGGGCTTAAAAGCATAAATCAGGCTCAATACAGAGATAAACCCACACACGCTAGGCATAAAAGTAGTTTACGATAACAGAGTGTTGGTGTGCAGCGAAAATAGATAATAAATAGTATTTTACGATATTTCTTTATTTATTTTTGTTTTGTTGTTTTTTTTTTTGCTCTTGTACGCACAAAGCTGTCAGCTACAGATTTTCCAAGCATTAAATGTCATAAATGTTGCGGGGCCAGGCGCAGAGGTTTGCTTTTAATGCGCAGTTATGATGATAACATGTGTGTGTGTGTGTGAAAAACTCATATGTATTGTATTCAGTTAAATTTCTAGCGCTCGCTGTAACGGCAATTCAACATTTTGACATTTATGATTGTCATTTATTTGATAAATTTCATTGGTTTTATCATAGTTAATGCCACATTTAATAGTTGTTGTTGTTGCTGTATTTTTTATGATTGAGGGAGCGGAATCCTCAACGCTGTGGCATTAGTTATAGCAGCTGCCCCATTTGTTGACATTTAACGGTTTTAGCTGACGCTTAAGTCAAGCGCTGCCTATCGGTGGCAAAGCAAAGAAAAGCTATGGATAAAGTTATTATAGTTGTTGGTGTTTGAGTGTAAGTCGGGGGTCTATGTGTTTATAGCGATTGGACATAAATTATTGTATTTATATGAAATTAGAAGCAGCTTAATTTTTTGTTTTTGAACAATAATAGTTTCCTTTAGAAAAATATTTTTCGTGAACTTTGACCCAACATATTGAATCACTCTGATTTTAACATAATTAAGCAGTTATTGACATTAATACATAATAAAAACGTAACATACAGATGGTATAAATCTTCCAAGCTTCCTATAACCTATATAACCCCAAAAACTATTAAATTCATAAATAATCTAAGTTTACTATACAAACAACCTTCGATAGATATGTATAGTAAATATTAGGTTGTCAAATATCTCCCTTACGTTTTCCTTTCTGTCTTTAGAATTTCGGATCTGGTAATACTATACATCTTTGAAAGGTCTTGACTTAACCTACAAAACGACGCTATGCATGATTACTTAGTTGCGTTCAACAGTTAGTGGCGATCAAATCATGGAAAACATCGAGTTAGACCGGCATGTAGTACCTGGAGACATCGCCAGAAGATGGGAGTTAGTCACCAAATCATTTTAAACCATCTGCAAAAGGCAGAAGAAGATTGATGTTTGGGTGCCGCATGATTTGATACAAAAAAAACCTTCTGGACAGAATCAACGCCTGCGATATGCTGCTGAAACGGAACGAACTCCACCCATTTGTTAAGCGGATGGTGACTGGCGACGAGAAATGAAATGGTGAACGGTCGTGGTCGAAGACCGGTGAATCGTCCCAAACAGTGGCCAAGCCGGGATTGACGGCCAGGAAGATTTTGCTGTGTGTTTGGTGGGATTGGAAGGGAATCATCCACTATGAGCTGTTCTCATATGGCTAAACGCTTAATTCTATCGTCTACTGCGAACAACTGGACCGCTTGAAGCAGGTCCAAATTTTAACTAAATCCGATCACTGTAACACTTTTTATAAAGCATTGAATAAAGAGCAAAAAATAATATTATAAACCCTGCCATGGAAAGGCCTAGTATTTTAGAAGTAGTATCGACCTCTAATGAAATCTGTTAGCCAACTATATTTTTGTATGGTCTATGTCTTTGAAACGGAGATAAAAGTGGTAAAAAATAGTTAAATTCGCTTTTAGTTGCATTAAATCGTTGAATTAAATGAGAAAATCTCTTAATAAATTCAGTTTGTAACTAGTACAAGACCAGACTTTTTCAGACTAGTAGATTTTTACTGAAAAAAAACTAGTTTCCACTGTTAATTCCCCAACAATTTTGGTAGATATACGCCGCCCTTTTTCCATGTTTATTTCTCTATATTTACCGATGTACATATATAATAGTATATCCCAATTTATTATCGTTTTATTTGCCACACTCGTGTGCCCCACCTTCCAACAAATACACCCAATATTTAGAAACATAAAGTCTTTTTATGATTCTCTAGTTGTCATATAATTTTTTAAGCTCTTCACTGGCTGCTGTTGCTCGAATCTAAATAAATACATATGCCTACATGTATGTATCTATCTATCTGCGCGCATAAATCGGCTCAGGCATTGAAAATAGGTTATTTGTAGATAAAAACTATTTTTATTACATTTGCTGTAAGTTAGAGCGCTTGTTGTTGTTGTTGTAATATCATAGCTCATTGCCTTGTTTGCTTTATATGTTATCTTCCTTTTGTAGTTTATTTATTTTTTTGGTTTTCTGCGCCTATCTTCATAGTTTTGCTGTCGCAGCTGGGGTGCCGTTTCATAAATTTATTAGCACTTAGCATGTCCTAATTATGGTGATATAATTTTTTATTAATAGCGCAAATGTTGTAAATATATTTACACACAAGTTAGATTTACGATAACTCTCGTTTGGGCTTATTGGCATTTGGGTGTGAGTAAATATTGAAGGTTAGTGTAAAATTTGAGAAAAATAAAAATAAATTTGGGTGTGAAAGTGTTTAAAAATAGATTTTCATAAACTCAACTGCCAGCACACCCTTTTCAAAATAAATATATAGAGCTATCTACTTTTTATAATTCATCTATTTATTTTTTATATTTTATGATAATAGTAAATATTTAATCAATATAAACACTCGTAAAAGTAAAGACTTTTGGAAGAAACTATACTCTAAACCCCTCTTAAGCATTTCTGAAACCTTTGACAAACACAAAATATCCTTCAATAGGCCTAACCAGTTTTTGACTCGTGCGAGAGCCATAAAACTTCGAATAAGTGAAGATATTTGGTATCAGAAAACCTCGTCTTTCTTGACGGCTTTATATTTAATATTTTTTTCGAAATTGCTGATGAATATGAAGGTGAATACATAAAGTTAATTAAAGATGTCTTCAAGTTCCTCACAAAATTTCTTAAACCGCAATTGACTACTGGTAGAGACGAACGGGGATTCAGTTAACGTTTAATTAAAGATTAGTTTAGTTTTAGACTTCATAAATCCTTTAGTAACAAAAAATAGCCTTTACTAGGTTAAGGCAGTAGTCTGCTTTACAGGCTTCAAAAAAAAATCGATTTTTTTTTTGTTTTAAATATCTTCCAAAGCTATCCAAGAGTATGTCTTTAAAATTCCAGAGGCCAATTCGACATATTTTCGAAGCTAGAGCAGTTTTAGTGGCCGAGCGTCGAGCAGGTGCGAATGCTTAGGCAGACCTTTAAAGCGCGTTTTCTCGAGTTTTCATTTTCACAAGTGTTAGAAAACGGTGCCGGCGATAGAAAAAATAATATATGTCCGATCGAAAAAACCAAAGTGATCTAGCTTCAGTATCTATATTCAGTATATTAAAAAAGTTGGACAAAAGTTTTATTGAAACTACTTGTTTTGCAACTTAAAGTCAAATTTTTCTTAAAAAAAAATAATTTTTTTTTCAAACTTCGAAAAAATTTGGAATTTTTTAACTTCTTCGGTAATTTTTTAGTTCATAAAGAAAATAAACTTATAAAAATTAAAAAAAGATTGGTTCGACTGTTTCAGATGCATCCCACGACCTCCATCACCGGCACCGATTTACAAGTGCAGACTCCAGGCGCTCCAGAAAAATACTTACAACTTTGAAAAAATTTCAATATTTTTTAATAACAAATATTGTTTCTTAAGCCTTAAATATAGTACACTATCGTCTTAAAATTCCGTTTACCGCAATCATTTCCTTCCGTTTCTAAAAAAAACGTTTTTTTCGGCTTCTAAAGCAGACTACTGCCTTAAACTAGTTTTTGACTCGTGGGAGTTTTATGTCGAAATCGTGAAATCATTCATAAAACTGAAATAAATGGGGACTTCAAAACACTTAAAAAATATTTTCAAAGTTTATATAGACCACTTTCTCGACAAACTTTGTAAAGATGGGGATTAAAACCCATAAACAAATACGGTGATGTACAGTCAGAAAACATTCTCCAAATAATTTTGCAGTAAGCTGCCGCTTTGACAGTTCTTGACTGGATAGAAATGATGATTGATTCATTTCCAACTGTCGTGGGAAATGTGGACACATCGTCTTAACTTGCGGATAAAGAGACATTACTAAGATCTTCGGTATATAGGACTATGAAGACTTCAAACATGGACAAAAAAACTCAAGTTCGACCAAAGACTGTCACTTCGCAAAACTAGAAGTTGTCACCGTTTTAACTTAAAGAGGCAGTATTAACTTAACAGTCTTCGGTATGTAGAACTATGTAGCCTCGAAACATAGACAGAATAACTCAAGTTCGACCACAGATTGTCACTTCGGCAGCAGAACTAGAATACATTTGAAAACATTAATGTAATAGCTGCCACTGTAAGGGCTCTAGAACGACAAAAAAGCAGGCGCATGTGATAAGGGTCTCTTCTCTTCGTAGTTTACGAAGTTTCTAATCAAACCAGGATGAAAACAAGCTTTAACAGGCAACTTGTTTAAATAAAGATGCGGCCAGTTATTCACTAATCCTGTTTCTTATTGTAATAAGATAGTGTTTGTAGTACTTTTAAGCTTTCAAAGAAAGTGGAATCTCATGGAGTTTATCTGAGTTAAGCAAATAATGAAGGTACTATGTTCGAGTTTAAATGTAATAGGACGCTTTACTGTCAAAATGTGTAGTATAAACAATAGTAAAGCCCCGGAGCTAGCTGTTAAAACGAGCTTCTTCCTTTCACTAGCAAAATACCGATAAAACCCGTATATCTTGAGTCGCATTGATATTTGAAAACCAGTTTAAACTCTCGCTCAACAAATACAATTTTCGCTGATAATTTTTTATAGTCATGATAATATTTTATGCGGCTGCCATTGCTTTAGCTTTTTCTTCTGTTTTTAACCAGTGTCATTTTTGTTGCACGAACTTTAATGTTGTTGCGCTATTGTCGCGTTCGCAGTAGTTACTTGGCAGGCCTTTTGTTGTCAGTTCCTTTGTTATTATTATTATTATTGTTATTATATTCATTACTGTCGTTTATGCTTATTGCTGTTGACTGACGGACTGACTTGCTTGCCACTGAATTTCCATACATTTTTATGCCACAAAGTAGCAGCAGCAGCACCACCACCATTGTCATTCATTGTGTCAGAAGAACTTGACTTTTGGACACAACAACAGCGCGCGCTGCCCTTTATTGCAGAGAGGTAGCAAACGAATGGATCGCAGGCAGACACTTGCCACAACGTTCTGGACTGCATGTGCGCTTGTGTATTTATACTTATATGAGCGCCGCTACCCGTTTGTGGCGCAAATACACAATTTTTTTGTCCATCGTCAACTTTTTCGACTTTTCGTTTGCGCAATTTTCTGGTAGGTGGACATTTATGTTAATTTGCCACATAACGCTCACATGCACACATGCCACATTGCCACACAGGCATGGCTATTAGCATGTTTGGGCCATTTCCAGCGCTGACCAGTGCCAGCGGTTTGAATAGAGTGATGTGGTGACCTGCTATCCGTCGTCAGCGACACAGCCAATCTGCCACACATACGATTTTCAATGGCGTTGTGCCACTTGCTGCTGCTGCCGCTCCGTTCATTTGGTCTGCGTCTTTCAACATGTCGCTTCCGTCGCCGTGCTCGCTACGCTTCTTCTGGTTTCTGTTCATCATAGCCGCTCATAGTAAGTTGCTACAATTTTCCTCTTCCGCTTGCGCGCGCTCTCTCCATACATTATCAACCAATTTGCCGTTTTTACTTCAGTTGTTATCTCTCTGACTGAATTTAAGTTGCTATTAATGTTAAGTCGTTCGTAGTTAATTCGTTCTGTGCTTTGAATGACGTTCATTATGAGTGGCTCTTTGTGAAAAAACAGCCATCAAAAAAAAGAAAAAAAAAATCAAAAAAAATTTTCTGAAAGAAGTCTACCAGAAAGCGTTCGAAAAAATGCTGAAAGATATACCGGAAAAAATATACCAACATATTATGTGTAACGACGTTGGAAAAAAAACAAGTTAAAATCCAGAAATAACACGCGCAAACGAAAATTTCCCAAATTAAGTCCAGCGTAAAGCGTGTATATTTCAGCAGCTTTGCGCCTTGGCCGCGTATAAATGTTAATAATAGAAATAAAAATGCAAATGACCAGAAAATGTAGATACTGCGTCGCCGTCTTCCCGTCGAATTTCGGTCGGTGTGTGCGTCGTCCGCCACTTCCGGACGCAAATATTCTCGTCAGCTGCGACAACGCTTGCGGCCCTAACTGCTGTACAATTTTTTCGTCCAAATTTTTCTGAGTTTTTTTTGCCCTTACACGTCGTACTGTGTTGCGAAGCGTTAAGTGTACACAAATTAGTGAGGTCTGCACCTCAGCAGATATGCTGCAAGATATGTAAAGTAAGCCAAGCGTGGCATGCTATGCGTACTTGCCACATTTATGCTGCTGTAGCCTATTTTAGTCGGTATGAAGGTAGGCAAGCAAACTTCTTTCTGCTCATTACATTTTACTCAAATTTATTCAATTTCAAGTAATTTTCTTTCATGTTGTCGCCATTTGCTTTCCACTTGCTGATTTCGCTTTTATCTAACTGTGTGCCAGGTCTTTTTCTTCTCCTTTTTTGGGCATTTTTTTCTGCTGATTTAATGACCTGTTCGTCGTTAATTAATTTCGAAAATGTTTTGACGGTTTTTTTCGCAACAAATTGTGTGTAAGTAAATTATTATAACCCGCTGTTGTTGTTGTTGTTTTTTTCTTTTTTCTAATTTTTTTCTTATTTTTGTGTTGTATTGTTTCCCTTCCATATCCACGGTTCCTTTATTGAATGTTCATTCGCATTATTACTGTTGGCTAAAAGTTAATGTCGCCATTAATTGATTATTTATTTGTATGGAAAAGAAGAAGCAGCATACTAGCTTGTAGGGCTAAGCAACTCTTTATAGCGGAAGAATGTCAATGAAATAAGCAATTTGGGCAAATTGTTAGCTTGAGAACATTTTTAACGCTCGATTGATTTACTTGGGTATGCTTAAAGGAATGCTAATAGACTTCTTGGGCTGCTAGCCTTTAAAAAAAGTTTGTGTCTTCAATAGATAAGCATTGAATAGTAAGCTGCTCGTTTCTCAAGCCTAATAGCGATTTACTTTACAAATTTGACATAACTTGAAGACAAAAGCTTTAGCGTTCGACAAAAGCTTCAGCTTTCGACAAAAGCTTTAACTGATCCACAGAAGCTTTTGTTGTGAAAGTGAGGTTATGTTGGTGTATCTGTGATACGACTTGGTTGAACGCCTGCTATTTCATCTTTCAAGCCCTCGTGGATGAGAAATCATGCCTCCATACTGGAGGGATAAATAATCAATGTACCAGAAATAGAGCTTTAAGCTCAATTGGAATACAACATATTTGAGGTTGATGAGTTTAAAGCTCAGAAATAGAGCTTTAAGCCCAATTCGGTATATTATATATTCGAGGTTGATGAGCTTAAAGCTCTATTTCTGATACTCTACGAACTTTTCAAACGAAAATGTATGCCTTGACTAGAAACATTATAGGACTATTAAAGTAGAATATTTGGAGCATGTATTATATATATAGTTCTAGATAACATTGTTTGAGAATGTTTTGAGTTATGTCCTTTTTGTATTTGGTATGTAATATTTCATTATTTTGAAGAAATTAACTTGTTTTGATATGAGGTTTTCAATTTCAAGCCTGAGATCCATAAAAATTATATATGGTAAAACCGTTTTTATTGAAAATCGCACTTCTAACATTACAGCGAACTATAGTTCTCTATAAAATTAAGTGCCAAAGAGCATTGAAGCAAATCTCTTCAATAAAACAATTAACGTTGCAAATTAAATAGGTCATCTTCGAAAAATTGCCGTAATCAGCCAACAATTTTATACAAAATTTGACCAAAGCTTTAGCTAAACTTTCGACAAAAGCTTTAACTTTAAAGCTGTAAATGATCTCAACAAAGTGAGTCGACTTGATTGAATGCTTGACGGCTCAACTTTCAAGGCTACGTAGATTACAATTTTGGTATTTATTAAACAATAAGTGGGGTATATATAAGATGTGTACCAAAAGTAGAGCTTTCAGCTCATAAACCACGAATATATAACGGATAAATAAGAACTTTAAAACCGAAAATGTGTTCATTGACGAGGAACATCATGGTAATATTTGAAGAATGTTTTATGAATCTAGTTCTAGATTTCAATGCTTCGTAGATGGTAGAGCTCTAAACTCATGAAACTCGATTTTACAACATATAACAGAGCATACATTAAGGTCACATTATAATTTCTTTTTATTGAATAACAATATTACTTTTTCGTTCAAATCGCAAATTATATATTCTCATTATGCAACGCTTACACCCAGAAGTACCAGAAGTAGAGCTTTAAGCTCATCAGCCTCGAACAAATAACGGATAAATAAGAACTTTTTAATCGAAAAGGTGTCCCTTGATGAGAAACATCGTGCTACGAATATTTGGAGCATGTTTTATGAATCTAGTTCTAGATTTCAATACTTCGTGGGTAGTAGAGCTTTAAGCTCATCAAATTCGATTTTACAACATTTAAGGTCACATTACAATTTCTTTGTATTGAATAACAATTCGTTCAAATCTCAAATTATATATTCTCATTATGCAACACTTAAGCGAAATTGCGAAATTTTAAGTGCTTTGCAATTCTACTGGCAACATGATTAATTTGCTATTCACTTTAACAGCGCAAAGTAATTTACATAAATGCATATTTTCAGCACCAGTTTTCACAAGGATTATAGATAAATATAACTTATGCATACACTTCAATAATTCTTATTGCTTAATGAGCTGGAAGATGGTTGTTAATCTTTTTTCTATTTTGTGCCACATACAAAGAATCACAAAAAAAGTACTCTTATGGATAGCAGATTAATGCAAACAATACATTAGTCAAATGAACATTTGTTTGTAACAGTTTTGTTAAAATTTTATATTATTCTCATTCTCAGGCTGATTTTGTTTTTTTTTTTTGGCTTCGCTGATTTATTATTCCCGCTGGTTTGTAAGCAATAATGTAACAAATTAAACAGAACCATTAATAGACGATTACATGCATAGACGGGATGGTCTTGTAGAAAATGCTGTCATGAAGAGGAACTAGTGGGAGACTAGTACTTAATATAGTGAGAAAGGCAACTAGTTGGGTGGAGTATTTAATTAGAAATAAAAATTATCAAAATTATTATATAACAAGAAAAAACGTTAACTTCGGCTGTACCGAAGCTAATATACCTTTCACAGGTGCATTTCTTTTAGTAACTATGTGTTTAAGCAAATCTAAAGACGTAAGAAAAAGAAAGTAAAAAAAATTTCGTGAAGATATGTAGTAAAATGCGGAAGTTTTCCATACAATCCCTTGATTCCGATCGTTCAGTTTGTATGGCAGCTATATGCTATAGTGGTCCGATATCGGCAGTTCCGACAAATGAGCAGCTTCTTGAAGAGAAAATAACATCTGCAAAATTTCAAAACGATATCTCAAAAACGGAAAGACTAGTTCGTATATATACAGACAGACAGACAGACGGACATTGCTAAATCGACCCAGTTCAATATACTGATCGTTTATTTATATACTTTATAGGGCCTCCGACGCTTCCTTCTGGATGTTGCTAACTTCGTGACAAGCTTAATATACCCTGTTCAGGGTATAAAAATTTGTTAGAGGCATATATTTCAGCCTCTAATTTTGAGGTATTTTTGAAAATTTTTAAAATCATTATTCGAAAAAATATTTTAGAAAATATAAAGAAATTAGTTTTGGGGAAAAATATGCTAAAAATGAGTACTCGAGATATCATAATCAGTTGTAAAATTATAAAATTTAGTAAAAAAAAATATTTTTTCAAAAAATATATAAACTCATTGCACTCCCTACATGGTCACAAGGGACAAGTACATTATTTTTTTTTTGTTTTTTTTTTCTTTTTCCTCTACAACTTCCCCCTCCAACCGTGCTTTCTTCAGCAACTCGCACCAAATTACATTTACGCGATTTCTTCAGCAACACATCTGACCCAGGCAAAATTATTTATTAGAAGAGATACGAGAGCAAGAACAGCCACATTACCAGCAGTCCCTGGGGGATGCTTTACGCTTCAATGGCGTGAATGTTGCAGCAGAGCGCTAGATATGCACAGACACATGTATCTATGTATATTCATATATGTATGCATTGGTGTGTGTGTGTTTGAGAAAATATGCGCAAACAAGTGCTGTTTGTTGTACTTCAAAAAAAAAAATAATACTAATGAAAACAAAAAAAAAAAAAAGAAATCGAAGAAAGCAAACGAAACAAGCACACCGCACCAGCCGTCGTACTCCCCTCAGTGGTTTGTAACTTGAAAATTAATTTGATTGGGAAATGCCACACACACAAACACAAACGTAAACACGCACAGAAACAGAATTTCAATACTTATGTTGTAAGTGTAGTACAATTGTTGTAATTTATAAGCGATCATATCTTGGTACAAAACGAACAAAAGCACTTATGTTGTACTTAGTATCTGTTTAAATTGCATTTATGCCTGCTTGAATTGCTTCGGTGGCGTTGAAAGTAGATGGTGGTGGCGGCCTGTTTCTGTTTCAGTTTCAATTTCTGTTTCAGTTACAATTTCAGTTTAGGTTCCCATACCCCACACCCCACATCACACACACTCCAGTGCCGCGAATTATATGCTAATTGCTCATTTGTTGGTATCTCGTATCGTGTCGTATAAATTACACACCAATACTCGTATCGCTGCTATTTGTTTATTCCCCTGTGTGGTGTATGAAAAAGCGTTTGCCGCTTCCTGGTGATGCTTTCAATGTTTTGTAGTAGGTTATGACTGCACTTGAGTTCTTTATTACGCAATTTTGTACATCATTCAATGATTTGCCTGCCGCGCTAATGTTTTCCATAACCATACAGTCAGTGCGGCATTATGTTTGCTGCTGGTGATAAGTGATGATCTTCAACAAACATAGTTTATGCTGAATGGTGGTATTGAACTCATTAACATATGGAAAATGATGAGGAATTTTAAATGAAATGCGCACAATGAGCTTATAAACCATTTGAAATAATAGTTCTGCATGCCACTGATTTGCTTTGATCAGTAGTAGAATTTTATCGGTAATCTTTTATGAATATTGTACACTAAATTTATGCGTAATTTGGGATGATGTGGGGTTTTGAGGAATTTTTTATTGTTTTCAGAAACAATCTCAAATGGGCTACTCTGTACCACATAATTACCATCGAAATATTTTAATGGATGTTATGATCTTCCAAATTGATTTCTGGAGAGCTTTTCGAAAAAGCTAATAAAGTAAGGTAAAATATTCACGAAAATTAATGCGCGTAAATTTGAGGTTAGGTTCTGGAAGACCCAATATATTTTCAGAACAGTTTTATACATGTATCTTCGATGATTGTTCATAAAAAACTCAACAGTCATAAGGGTAAATTTGAGGTTTAATTCTGGAAAATCCTGGTTTTAAAGTAGTTTATATCTATTGGACGATTCTTCATAAAAAACTCCAGAACTTAGGTTCTGGAAGATCCAATCCACTTTAAGACCAGTTTTATATCTATTGGACGATTCTTCATAAAAAACTCAACAATCACACGCGTAAATTCGAGGTTAAGTTCTGGAAGACCCAATCTACTTTAAAACCAATTTGATATCTATTGGACGATTGTTCATAAAAAGTCTACAGTCATACGCGTAAATTTGATGTTAGGTTCTGGAAGACCCAATCTACTTTAAAACCAGTTTGATATCTATTGGACGATTGTTCATAAAAAACTCAACAGTCATATGGGTAAATTTGAGGTTAAATTCTGGAAGACCCAATCTATACGCGTAAAATTGATGTTAAGTTCTGGAAGACCCAATCTACTTTAAAACCAATTTGATATCTATTGGACGATTGTTCATAAAAAGTCAACAGTCATACGCGTAAATTTGAGGTTAAATTCTGGAAGACCCAATCTATACGCGTAAAATTGATGTTAGGTTCTGAAAGACCCAATCTACTTTAAGACCAGTTTTATATCTATTCAACGATTCTTCATAAAAAACTCAACAATCATGCTGGTGCAGAAAACCATTTTCAAGGTATGGAAAACCGATACTTTTGATACCGAATCTTATATTCCAAAATTCGTTTGGTTCATTGCCAGAAATATATAAGGCACATGTAATTTTATATGATTTTGATTGACACCACGTAGAAGATTCCACACTTTCCAGGGGTATTGATACAATTTTATTGATTTCTGTTAGAAAATTCTGATAAATCGGTTGTTTTGTAGCGTAGAACTTGTTTCAAGAGAATCTCGAATGTTTTGGATTACAATTGTTTCAGAAAACACTAAATAGATATCATCCAACTCTTTTAAGTTCGAAAATGTCAGAGTTCTTTTAAAATTTTTGCGAAAGATAATGTAGCGATCTTCTTGCAAGAAAGCATTGATTTAGTTTCATCAGTTTTATTGATTCTCTGAGATCGTTTTGACGGAATTTGAAAAGATATAATATTCTAAAAATATCTGGTGGTGTTTTATGAATTTTTTTCTGCAGAAAATAGTTTTGAAAGGTTTTCAGTTATGCCTTTTTTGTATTTCGTATGTAATATTTCATTATTTAGAGGAAATAAACTCGCTTTGAGTTAAGTTTTTCAATTTCAAGACTGAGATCTATAAGAATTATATGCTAAAAGACCACTTCTTATTGGAAATCACATTTAGCATTCTACCAAACAAAAGCTTCAACTAAAATTAAGTGTCAAAGCGTATTACAAGCAAATCACTTCATTAAAACAATTAAAGTTGCAAATTAAATGGGTTTTCTTCGAACAAATTGCAGTCGTCAGCACAACAAATTGCCAACAATTTTATAAAATTTGCACTAAATGCAAACAAAGAAAGTGGACGAAAGAAAAAAACAACAAAGCCAAGTCAGCTGAAGGCATAAGTGTGGACTAAAGAAAATTTATGCAAATTGACGGCGCTAATAATGGGAATTCACACCGATTGTGGCACTTAATTCACCATTATATGTATGAATGTGTGTATGGATGTGTGTGTTTTGAACGCTTGTGCGCTGGACACATGATTGGATAATTAAAATTTGAATATTAATAACAGTCATAGCATTGTTGTTGCAGTTGCAAATAAACGCAGGCCGCGCGGCAGTTGATTAGTGGCAAATGCCAGCTAATTTCATATAATTGGCAGACGAATCAAATGCATAAAATGCACTTTTAGACAAATACCAGCGAGCATATATGAGTGTATATGTGTTCTTATGGACGCGCTAATGCTTTTATATAAAAATGATATATGCGCTGCTGGCATTAAATATGCGCTGATGACCGCGCTAGCGCAATTCGCAGCAGAAGGCAAGCCATACAATCAAACGTATTGGGTAATTATTAAGCAGCGCGTAATTTGGCTAGCAGGTAGCATGGAGAGTGGATGAGCAGGTGAGAGCATTGGAAGCAAGGACAATGGCGCTAGAGTTGGGAATATTTGATTGACTATTGTGTAATGGCTTGGGTTGTACAAATGCTAAGCCACAATCATGCATTTATGTATTTATGTATGTGTGTAATCGGTTAATTTTATCCATATTGTAAATATAATAACTTAATGAGTCTAACAGCTTTAAAGTAGGCGATTGTTGGCGCGATTATACGAGCGCTTATTCACAAGCCGTCATTTGTCTCGCTGTTAATATGTCATCTATCATGCGCATACGTAAGTAATAAAGCGATTAAAATAATTAACGGTTAAACTTTTACATGCTATTTATGGTTTATGACAAACGCTACCTACATATGATTATACCTTTCATGTCACACTTTTCAATATTATATTTAAAATATATTTATAATTTTGAAAAAAAGATTTTGAAATATATTTTTATAGAATAGATTTTAATTATATTTTAAATTTTCATTATTTTTTTTTTATATATTTCCCAAAAAAATGCATGTAAAACCCTTTTCTGAACTAGAAAATTATTTATTGCATACCTTTAGGCGCAAAGGATATTTTTCCAAATTTTCCTATGATATGACTTTCAAACAACCAATAACTAATCAAACCTTAATTAAGATATTATTTTCATGAAAAAAAAAATATTGCAAAAATTATTAAAAATTAATTATAGCATTTTCGATATTTTTAGCAATATTTAAAAATTTCAAAACTTAATTTTAAAATATTTAACATTATCATTTTCGATATTTTTCGCGAAAAAATTAATGCTAAATTCGCTTTAATCCTCAAAAATCAGATATTGCCTACATTTAGGCGTAATTAATTATTAATAAAAATTTTCCATTGATGCGAGTTGTCAATATTAGTTTAAAAAATTACTTTAAACGCTAATTAAAATATTTCACAAAAAAAATGATTCGTAGAACCGCTTTTATGCTAAAAATCATATACTGCCTACTTTTAGGCGCAATTAATAATTTTTAAATTTTTTCTAAGATTCGAGTGCTTAATAAAACATACATACTATAAAACCTTAATTTATTTTTATAAATATTATTTTTTCATACAAGAAAGGCTTTTAGTAAAGAGAAAAGTAGCTTATCTTGGTTCAAACCGTACATTTTTTGTTGGTTTTTAGATACTTCGATTGTGGCATTTATTTAGTTAATTGCTCAGCATTTTAACCAACTTTTTTTATTAACCAGCTACAGCTTTAAAAGCGTATCAAAATATTATTTTATTACTTTTTCTCCTAGGCGGATTTAGTTAATTTTCCACGCACATATTTGATGCAGGCGTAATTGCTTTTGGTAAGCAGCTTAACATTTAATTATTTATGTGCCATAATTAGCATTTCATTAAAAGGCAATTTAAAGCCTTTGTAGCATTATAATTAAAAAGTTCAAACGCTAAAAAAAAAATTGAGTGAAATTAATAAGCGGTTGCAAACCCTTTTGGGAAATAAATTTTCACTGAGGCAAAAAAAAATTATATAATATAAAATTTCAATATGGTTTTAATGAAAAACAAAAATATTAAATTCAAGTTAAAAAAATTAAATGATATTAAATATTTCTGTGTATTTAAATTCGAAAAAAAAATTAAATTAAATTGTATAAGTAATAAAATATAAATATAGTAATAAATATATATTTTGTTAAAAAAATTATTCAGAATTAAAAAAAATGTATTTTTTATAGAATTTAAAATTAATTTAAAAAAAATGTTCAGTTTATATTTCAAAGATGATTTATGTTTGTTTAAATACTTTCTAAATGTCGTTCATAAGCTCCAAAAATATATTTAGTTGTACGAAATTTTAGTGAGATTAATTCATACATAAAACAAAATAAATTTTTTTTAAATTTTTTTTTGTTCTTTTAATTAAAATTAAAAAAAATGATTTTATTAAATTAAAATTTGTAATTAAAAAATAATTTTAATTAAAAAATATCATTATTTTGTATTTAATTTTCAACAGAAAAATGTTTTTATTAATTTTTTTTTATTAAAAAATATAATATTTTTGTTTTTAATTTTCAAAAAAATTGTTTTTATTAAAAAAGTTTAAAATTAAAAAAATATCAATTTTATATATTTAACTTTCAGAATTCTCAATCAATTAAAATAAAAAAAATTGTTTTTATTAAAATTTTTTTTTAATTAAAAAATATCATTATTTAATTTATTTAAAAATTAAAAAAAAAATGTTTTTAATAAAAATAATTTTTTGAAATTAAAAAAATATCAATATTTTATAGCAAAAATATCAATTTTTTTTAATTTAACTTTCAGAATTCAATCAATCTCAATCAATCAAATTAAAAAAAAAATGTTTTTATTAAAAAAAAAATTTGAAAATAAAAAAAAATCCAAGTTTTTTATATTTAACTTTCAGAATTCTCATTCAATCTCAATGAATTAAAATTAAAAAAAAGAATGGGTTTATTAAATAAACAATTTTAATTAAAAAATATATTTTTTTTGTATTTTATTAAAAAAAATGTTTTTTTTTACCAAAGTTTTTATTCAGTATTTCATTTTTTTGTATTTAATTCTCAAAAAAATTTTTTTTGAAATTCAAAAAAATATCAATTTTAATATATAATATTCAGAATTCTCTAAATATTTTCGATTAAAAAAAATTAAAAGCCTTAAAACTCCATTTGAACCATTAGATATCTCCCATAAAACAAATTCAAGCCATCTTCCACTCAACTGCCACGCGAATTGCTAACCTCCTCCACGTATTCGCCAAATCGCTTTTCAAACTATCACAAAGTGCATTGACTTACTACAAAGTTCCAGCAACAACAACAGTAACAACAAAAACTAACAAAGTGCATTCGCAAAATGCGTGTGTGTTTTTGCTGTCACGCATTGTTAATGGGTTTTGTTGCCGCGCTGTGACCACATGTCGCTTCAGCAACAACAAGAACAACAAATCGCCAGTGTCATGCATATGCAATGGCATAACAGAAATAAAGTGCGCGCATGTATGTGTGTGTGCGTGCGTTTAAAATGTATAAAAATAAAAAGCGCTTAGTAAAATGTGGAAAATTTGCAATCACGCCACACATATGAGCCGACAGCGGCAAGTTGCAATTGCAGCTGCCGCGGCGCACCGGTGCGACGGGCTGGAAAATTTTCCACGCAACGCTGTAATGGAGGCTTCATAATTTATTTACGCATACAGTTTGCTTGCAACGCAGCGGCAGAAATGTGAAAGAAGCAAATGCGACGTGAAGAAAGTTCGGAAGACAGCGAAGGAGAAAGAAAGAGAAAAAGAGAGAGAGGGAGAGATGGAGAGATGGAGGTGTTGTAAGCAAAGTGGGCGCAGCACAAAAGGCAGGGCTAACAAGTCGGCTCGCGTCGATTGGAAGACCTTAAGAAATTACACGCCATTAAAAATGTGTTTTTTTTGCTTGCAGCAAAGGGGAAAAAGGCTGGCTGTGGAGACTCACTCACATTAGGCGCGTATCCTTGCAATTTCAACCTGAAGTAGTGGCATTAAAAATGCATAATCACACTGGCATTTTGCAATTTGACTACAATAGCGAAATTGCATGAAATGCGCTGGAAATATATGATTAAATAACATGTGACGTGCGCTGTGACCTTTCCGGCACCGGGGGCAACGCGATGAGGAGTTGGCTTACTTACACCAACCACTGCCGCAACGCACTTGTAACTGGCCATAAGGTCCAGTAATAACTCATGCCTGTCTGCCTCATACCTCATACCGCCACAATTTCATAATCGCCTGCATGCGTGCCACAAATCACGGCGTAAGCTTCGCAGCGCAAAAACAAGGAAACTAAAAATATATTTATATGTGCGTTAAAAAAGCGTTTTCCTTTATTTATAATTCATATTTTAAACACCCAACACGCTTAGTATGTATTAAAAGCGATTTTCCTACTTTTAGACGCACGCACACACACACACACGCAAGTGCAAGTACATCACGCAGTGTGCGCTCACGCATGTATTATTTTTGCAGCGGTGTTTGTGTGGCAAGTGTAGCTGTAATGCGTTTTAATTTGTGCAGCTTATGACATGCATGCTAATGCAATACCACATGCATTTAATTACTTGCAACACGCAGCGCACACATGCGTGCCACACACACATTTATAATCGCGCTGAGCCGCAAACGCACCAAAGACCACAAGTGCATTAGTCATACGCATTGAACGGAGTTAAATATGAAAAAAAAACATAAAAATAGAAAACTTAAAATGCAAATAATAAATATAAGTTATGTGTATTTGGATAAGGATGTCAGTGGAAATAAATAAATATTCACTTGTCATGCTCTGAAACATCAAGTTGCAAATGCCAACGGGCAATGGTGCGTGTAGTGGCTAGCAAATCGCTATGGAAACGGAAACAGTTGTGGAAACCAATTACTCATAACAGAAATGAAAAAATTGTATGTGAAGTCATAATTCGAAAGTATTTCGAGGAGAAGCATGATCATCTAATCCAAACTATTTCACTTCTGGCTACCTTTAAACTAGGACCGGAAAGCTATTGAAAATCGATATATGTATATAAATATCAGAGACCATATCCAACGGTTTAGTCTCTTAAGTGGGTCATCCCAACAGTCTAGTTCCTTTACTTTTACTTCCGATACCGAAATGCAGCCTTCATCTTTTATTTCCAACGGTCTAGTCTCTTAAGGGGGTTACCCCAACGGTCTAGTTCCTTTACTTTTACTTCCGACGCCGAAATGTAGCCTTTTATATTTTTCAGTTGAAACGATTGTTAAATTTCGCATTTCCACGGTTTTAATGGCATCAGGTAGATCGGACAGTATGGACTGTAGATATAGTATAGCTACAGCAACAACATTATTATGTTTCCTTCCTATCCTTTTCGCACACACCATTCTATTCTCTTTTAACCTATAGGTTCCAAAGTTCTCGAAGTTGAACCAAAAGAAAATACAAACTATATTTTGAGAGCTACGAAGTAAATGCCGATTCATTTCTCGAAGAATTGCATATCTAATAGGTTCGATAGAAATCGATTCATATATTTTGGAGGTGTGGTTATCTTGATATAGGTGAGAACCTTCTAAAAACATGTGTAACAGAGCTGTCTGACCATTATTTCCTGAGATATGGATATGAGGATCGTCCAATGATTTCAAATAACCGTAAAATATGTTTGATCAATGTATATCTGATCTATAGATCTCAGACTAATGTCTTGTACATATTTTTCATGATTATCAAGTAAAGCCAAAACTCAGTGCAAATTCAGGCGATCGCACAAACGAGGCAACGGTATCACAAATAAATTATAACCATAGCAAAATTTTATAAATTGCGTCCCCATCTACTATATTCTTCGGATCTGGTCCCTAGGAGCATTTTTCCTGTTCCCAGACCTCAAGAGAATGGTCGTTGGTCGCCGAGACTGAGGGCTATTTTCAAGCAAATCTCATATAATGAAAGACTGTTGAAAAATATGAAGCTCACTATAATCGGCAGATCCTTGAATACATTTATATTGACTAACGAACACGAATTTGAATCGAAAAGTTAGAAGATCACTATGCATGTATGTGATTGGCGTGGCGTAACCGTTTAGCCGGTTATAGCCGAATCGATGATAGCGCGCCACTAATCTCTTTTCCTCAGTCCAAAGTAGCACCTGTTGGCAAAAGTGATTCTGCGCTGGATTTCGAGGCTTACATTGTTGGTGTTGTTGATGCTGGTTCCCAGATCAAAAGCGGGGTTTCTCTTCCGAGGCTTTCGTCGATTTATCACTGGTACTTCGTTTTTATGTGGCGGGTCCCAAACCCTACGCATAACCGCAAAATCGGGTTCGCCTTCTCACTTTAGCTCGCCTCCAAACGGCTGTCTGTTGGCTACCCAGAGGATACATGGTCGAAAAGTCAGGAGCTGCTTGAGCCATATCCAAAAGAATCGTTCCTGACCACTCCCAATTGAATGACAGTCAGAAACTTTTCTCATTTACGTGAACTACTACACATGATTCCATCCTCCCTATACTCGGTAAATTGTCTTCAATGAAATGAAAATGAATTTTGGAAGAAAAAATGGGCATTTCTATTAAATAATATAAACTTTTCACACTACCAGTGATGTACAGTTGAACTTGCCTAACTCGAATCACAATAATTCACAAAAAAAACTTCGTGTTAGAGCGGCTTCCGAGTACGGATGGTAATTTGTATGAAATTTTGCCTCTATTGCCAATTCAAGAGTTCGAGTTATGGAGAACTTCGAGTTATAGAAGTTCGAGTTATAGAAGTTGAACTGTATTTATATACAAAATTGTCCTCTCATTGGAGGAGTGTCATTTTGGATTTTGAAGACGTACACAGAAATACCATATTTATAGAAAGTGAAATTTGCAGCTACGTAAGTGACCGCGTCACAATAGTATTGGGTACATTCCATTGAAATTAAACGAAAGCCAATGATTTATGGGTTCTAAAGAATACCTTGTGAAAAAATGCTCAACGAAATCTCATTTCAGTCTGTCAGCGGTCAAGGGGGCTACACGTGCCGTCAAATAACAACAGTATTAACCAAATGCGACAACTTAGTGCTATTTTTTTCAGAATCTGCAAAAACAATTCTAAATTTAATCAATTAACGATTAATGCACGAGTGATGCAAAATAAGCAATAAATAGCCGCTGTTGTTGTTGTTGTTGTTGCTGTTGACGCTAATTTTGTTGTTAACCAAAAAAACGATATGTTAAATATAGACTGGCATGCCACCGTAAGTGGCGAATGAAAATGTTTATCAACATTGCTGAGCTATTAAAATATCTGCACCGACAGGCAGCGGGGCACAAACGAACACACATGAGTGGCTTGTTGTTGTTGCAAAGCAATGCTGACCCAAATTTAGTGGTCCATAATTTTAAAAGCAACAAGGAAAAGCCACTTTGCCTACGGCTGCCACATGCTTTTTCTTGTTGTTGTTGTACAACGAAAATGCGTCAGCACTGCTCTTGGCCAAGGCGAGCACATAGCCTCTCACATGTGGCCGCTTGCGGACGTCGCAATTTGATGGCGCTAACGCCACCTTTCGACCACTTCAGCCACCTAAGCGCTCGCTGGCGTTGCCAATTTGATGGATGTTGCTGTTTATTGGCTTAACTTTTGTTTACTGCACTAATTTCACCCGTTTTAATAACAACAACAACAATAAGTAATCATAAAGAACGAGCGCTGCACATGCATGTCGGCATGTCTGTAGGTGTGTGCTGGGTTCTCGTGTACTTTCGAAATTTTAGTGTCCGCTCGTGGCAGCTTCAATAACAATATTTTATCAACACTATTTCGTTTTCGATTTTCATTTGGCAACAGCTGCGAAATTTTCAAATCTTTTCAAAGTTTTTGAATTCATAAAATAACATTGAGCGCATGTGTGTGCTCTCGTCAAGCGCTCATAACAATCAAAAGCCACTTAATTTAACAAAACAATAGAGAAAAAACAAAGCGAAAAACAACAAAACGCTTATAAATAAACATATGAAACGAGTCTATTTGCACAACTGAGTCACTGTTTTTGTTAGAGTGATTCAAAATTTGAGCGTAATCTGCTGCGCGTTAGACGTCTGAAATAAGAGGTCCCATATGGTCTAGTGGCTAGGATATCTGGCTTTCACCCAGAAGGCCCGGGTTCGATTCCCGGTATGGGAAAAAATTTTTTTGCTTGAAAAAATATATATTTTTTTTAATTTTTTACTAAATGTAAGTAATTCGAGTTATTTTATTATTTTTAATAATAAATAATTAGTTTTGAAACTCAAATCTTAATATTATGTAGGTCAGAATATGAGTATTTTATCTTCAGTAAACCTAAAACTCATCTCTTTTGTTTTTGTATCTATTAATTTACTTTGTATTTTCATAAACAAGTTACATTTCTAGAACTAAACGTATTTCTATAAGCTGAGGGTACATAGAAAGTTTAACTATACCGAAAAATTCTGTTGTTGCATCCAATATTACGAGAAGTTGGCTGTTGTAGATTCGACAAAACGTTGAAATTTGATTCAAAACATACAAGTGGTGAAACTGAGCGCACAAATTGTACTGTATAACGAGTACTGTATCTAATGTGAAGCTTTCACTGTAAGCTTTCGATTTAATATGAATTTTCGAAAATTACGTCCATATACTTTGTCAACGCTATCAATAAATATCATTGATTTCAGCTTTGTTCTTAGGCTACAACTCAGTTTTCCGATTCTTTAGTTTTCAACATTTATTCATTTTAAGAAAATCAAGAAGGAAATTATTTTCCGGTGCACTGAAAAATGTTAAAAAAATAGAAGATCCTACTTTTCGGAGAGAAATGGCTCAACTGCCTACCCTATAAACAAAAAACGTCTGATATTATTAGGTTGGCAAATTTCTCCCTGCGCCGTAGAAGCCCCCTCCTTATTTTCGAAGAACTCGGATAGCTACTTTTCACAAGCCTCTTTTGAGTTCAACTTTACACCAGCAAGGGCGTTCGCCATGAACAGAAACAAGTGGTAATCACTTGGGGCTATGTCTGGCCTATATGGTGGATGCGATAAAACCTCCCATCCGAGCTCCCGTAGCTTCTGATGAGTCATCAACGAAGTGTGCGGTCTGGCGTTGTCCTAGTGGAACACTACACCCTTCCTGTTGGGCAATTCTGGACGCTTCTGGTCGATCCCCTGCTTCAAGCGGTCCAGTTGTTCGCAGTAGATGATAGAATTAGGCGTTTGGCAATATGGGAGCAGCTCATATAGGATTCCAATCCCACCACAAGCACACAGCAAAACCTTGCCGGCCGTCAATCCCGGCTTAGCCACTATTTGGGACGATTCACCGGCCTTCGACCACGACCGTTTTCGCTTGATATTGTCGTATGTGATCCATTTCTCGTCGTCAGTCGCCTTCCGCTTCAAAAATGGGTCGAGTTCGTTCCGTTTCAGCCGCATATCGTAAGTGATGATTCGGTCCAGAAGGGTTTTTTGCGTCAAATTACGCGACACCCAAACATCAAGCTGTTTTGTATATCCAGCCTTCTGCGGATGGTTTTAAATGGTTTGGTAACTAACTCCTCTCTCCTGGGCGATGTCACGAGATGCCACATTCGATCGGTATTCGTCGCCACAAGTCTTCCGCCGGCTGGCTTATCCATGGTGTCGTTTCCACCCGCTCTGAATCGTCGAAAACATTCCTCCGCAGTTCTCACGTCTACAAACTGTTGAACGCAATATCCAAACTAAACATGCATAGCATCGTTTTGTAGGTTATGTCAAGATCTTTCAAAGATGTATAGTATTGCCAGATACGAGCTCTGTCGCGCTTTATACATATATAGCCGCGAAATTGAAAAGACAAAAAGGAAGATATATGCCAACCTAATATTTCGCATAAACTTAGATCTGCTTTAAATATATGTTATCAGACATATGTATATTTTTTTAAGAGTAGTTCAGCAAAGTTTAGATCTATATATAACCAGTTATATGTAATTATTATGACTACCAGCTGAGGTGAATGACATTTTCGCAAAAATTATATCAGAGTGTTCAAACTACCTTTCTGCATTGGATGCAACCGGTGTTTAATGATTGTAGGTCGCATCAATAATGCATAACTTTCAAACTGTAGGCTTCAGTGACAAATTAAACGTGAGAACCAACATGCGGTTGAGACAAAGTGACTTTCAGAAACTGAAAAGCAAATATGAAGGCAATGCTTTAAGTGCCCATGTTCGTACTGCAAATTATAGAAATTAATTTCCAAGAATGTACATGCAGGCCTTAAGCAAATCACAAGACTTCCAAGGATTTTCTTTACTCAAGTTTTAATGTGTTACTTGTTTTAAGACTTATATCAGTATAACTGTATATATGTATATACGAGTATTTAAATTTAAATACCTTTTCAGTTATATTACGCACATTTCTTGGCATTTGTTATCTCTCATTTGCAATAAAACTTTTACAGCCAATTAATTTTTCTTCGCATTAATATTTATCGCAGATTCGGAAATCTACACAAGTGTGCGAGTGTGTGTGTTGTGTTGGCTTATACTAACGGTATGTGTATCCCTCTTGCATTGCAAAATGAAATGAAGTGAACTTTTAATTAATTTAATGCACCAGGACACGCCCGCCATATCCTTTCTTCATTTTTTCTACTGCTGCCTGCTTCCTCTTCCTGCCGGCAGCCATTTTGCAAATACATACACGTATCTCTCGCTCTCTCTCTCTCTCTCTAGTAACTTTTGAAATGTAATTAAATATGTCACAACGTAATAATCACAGACAGTTGCTCGCAACTCTACGCCTGATGACGCTGATGCCGCCATATGCTTTGCTTGGCACCTGCTTACACCTGCCCTCGTCGTTTATTGCATGGCAAGTTTAACAAGCAAACTTTTCATTTACTATCTCCACGAAGTTACTTTCGTACTTTGGCACTGACAAACAACTGATATAACTTTTGCATTGAGTCAAATTTCCGCTCAAACAAAGCCCTGCCATGGCATAAGCTGAGTTGAGCCAGGCGCCACGCAACACAGTGTGGGATGAGCCGGCTAACAAAGTTCAGCAAAGGGTTAAAGTTGGTACTTTGATTTGCCATTACGCTGCTTATTCATAGAGCGCAGAGTGCTGAAATGTTGATATCAACCGGCTGGTAGTGTTGTTCATTAGTTGGAAAAGCAAATCAGTGCGATGGGCTATCGCAAATAGAAACTATGAAACATGCTACATGCCACTTTGTGTGTAAGTGTGTATGTATGTATTTTTTTCAAGAGATTTTCGCAGATAAGTATAATTAATGAAATCGAAGGTTGACATTTTATTTAGGTTTCGTAAATGAATTAATGAAATGTTACAAGGAATGAAAGGGGTACAGCATTGATGATTGATTTGTGTATAAATGACTTGCCATTGATTTCGAAATAAAATTGACTTTTTCTTGCAAGAACACTGTCTGCAAACCATTATTTTTCTAACCTTTCATAGCAATCTCACACTCATGATTAGTTTAATCACTTAGAGGCAGGCGTGTTTGAAGTCTCCAACGTATGTTCATGAATCAAGTGTAACACTTTCATATATTTTCGAGATTATACATTAATTAGTCTAGAACTTGAAAGAAAATTCCGTAGCAAAAAGGTACAAGCAACTAAGTGGTTTATTAAGAGCCTCTAAGTTAAAACAGTTAATGATAAAGTTGGTTGCAAAGAATGCTCACATACTCGTTACAAGTTTCATAAAAGAGCGGAGAGTAAATTGTCATCAGTCAAGCATGATAGTAGCGACGATAAAGTTAATGATTGACAATCCAAAACACATTAGTCAACTGTTTTTGGCTTGAATAACGATATAAAGCTTTTAACCAACATAACCTCACTAATTTGGAGTACTCAGTGCGTCAATTTATGTTGTAATCAGTTCTTAGATGTTTTTCTCGACTTGAAGAACGCTTTAAAACATTCAACCGACATAACATCGGCGATAAAGTTAATGATTGACAATCCAAAATACATTAGTCACCTGGTTTTGGCTTGAAGAACGCAAGTAAAACCCTCAACCGATATAACCTCAATATTTTGAGTCCCCAAGACGAAAATTCATAATATTGTTAATCCTTAGACGATGTTTTCGGCTTGAAGAAGTCACCCGTTTTTGGCTTGAAGAACGCAAGTAAAACCCTCAACCGATATAACCTCAATATTTTGAGTCCCCAAGACGTAAATTCATAATATTGTTAATCCTTAGACGATGTACTTTCGACTTGAAGAATGTCATGCATTTTTTAACCGTCATAACCTCACTAATTTGGCATGATGTTCAGTAATATAGTCAATCCTTTGATGATTTTTTCTGCTTGAAGAACGCTTTAAAACATTCAACAGACATAACTCACACTAGTTTGGCGACATAATTTCGAGTTTCTCAGACAACAATTTATGTTATATCAGGCCTTATAGAGTTTTTAGACAGCCACATTAATTGAATTAATTTTTTATTGAGAAACCCTTTTTTGTCTATTATACTGCCTACTACTCGGTAACCGATCAGCTCTTATACATTTTTGTTTTTGCTTTTCATAAGAAGTTGGTAAGTACCATCAGCTGATTAATATTTTTAGCAGCGGCATCTACCGTAGCTTTTTTTAATCAAAAAATTCAGCCAATCGCAGACATAAGAACATATATCGTACGTCTCTGACGCAGAGTTGCATTTCATTTTCAAGTCGATTAAATTTCAATTAAAGATAAATGTTGATTTTAATTTTGTATGGTAAATCGATCTTAATAAGCGTTTTAAACGAGCAGAGTCCAGTTAATTGATCAATTAGCTCCTGTCTAAAAACGCTATTAGACGAATTGTTGGCTTCCAGATCATTTTCGATTTCATTTAGCTCGTGTTTAACTCTCGTTAGGCCAAACATTTTTGGAAAACTTTTAGGTATTCCAACAATACAATAATGTATACTATCAGATCTCAATAAAGTGTTAGGAGGGCCTCAATCAAACATGCTTTCAGATCTGGAAGCCAAGTCATAAGCAAACATTATCTCTCAGACCATGTTCTGCGTTATTTCAAAGCTGAATATCTTTCTGAGTGGCAAAAGACTGCGTCATAAAATGCTACAATCTCAAAAATTGTAAAAATTCAAAAAAATTTTGATTTTCTATGATTAAAAATATTAAACTAAATCGTTTCGCGACTCATCATCGACTATTGCCAAAACGTGCCATCTCGCCATATTTCCATAATTTACTCGTAATGATTTTCTTCACGAATACCGTTGTACGAACGCCATGGCATAGCAATTAGAAAACCACTTCAAACAATAATACTTTCTGATTATGTATTCTATAATTTTCATGACGCTTACGCGCATCACGTACGAAATATATATATGAGCGTTTGACGCGTTTAGTGTTGCTTGACAATTAACATGGGCCACTGCACCATTAGCATGTCCGTAGGCGAACAATAACAATAACAATAACTATAAACAACAATTAAAGAAATTAAAAAGAACACAACAACACATATAAAAGACATAAATAAATTAATACCAACAAACCAAAAATAAAAAATAAATAAATAAAAAACGGTTTGTAGTTTGAAATTGACAGCTCAGCACTTAAGGGCAGACTTCAACAGCAAACAGCGACGCTTGAACCCCAACCAAAAATCAGAAACAGCAACAAGAGTTCAAAGCATTTTAGTTCGAAGGCGGAGTATGAGTATTCTATTCCAGCGAGTCGTGTTTAAAGCAATTTTGGTGCAATGCATTTAATATGCCAAGTGTGCTGCTAAGTACGTCAGTCACACGTCACTATTTAAACGCTTAGACAACCAATTCAAGTCGCGGCGTTTATTTTCGGCGCCCCGTGCACAGCTCAATGGTGTATTTGTTGTAGTATGCTTCTTGGTACGTGCATTTCGAAATCTATTCTACGTGAATTGCATGGAAAACGAGAACCAAAAGTCAATAGTTAAAGGTTTAAATGTCCGACGACAGTATATTTAGCAATTTACGGCACAATCACAATATTTGTTTGTGTTTGAAATTTCAATTTCAAAACCCAAAATCAGCATATCTAATAGATGCACTTCAGTTACATATCTTTAGATTCTAATACATTTATGTTTATATGAATCAAAATTTGATTACAATAGCTGATAAAGAACTTCATAACCTAATTCTACGTGGAGAAATTGCCGGAATTAGGCTCAAAACCATACACAAAGTGTTTCACAAGTTCATAAAAAACGACTTTTACAGATTGGAACAAAGAGAGAAGTCGAAAAATTTCGATTCGATGGAACCCAAAAGCAAAATATTCAGATATGGTTAGAAATAAATATATATCTGTTCTCTAAATCTCGCAATTTCTCTATAAGAAAACACTATTGTGCCGATATAAATGCTTAGAAGGAATAATTATCATAATTGGAAAGCAGTTCCGAGCTTAGAATTCACGACATCTATACCAGTAGCGAAGAAATAGAACAAGAATGATTTCAATGTAAAATTATTCGACAAATATCGAGAGCCCAGCAAGCACAATATAGGCTTTTCGATTTTCAAGATATACTTTCGTTGTCGGTCACTGTTTAAAATCCTTATAATACCATATAAAATAGGTATTTAATAAGAAAGGTCACACTTTAAGTAAGAGGAGTCTCATAAAGTGTTCTACTCCCATCATATAGCATCAAATCTAGACTTATAACATGAAAGTTATTATGGTAAAGCTTTTTATTTAAACGCAAGAGCTTTTTAAAGCTCTGGCAAATTCAGTTAGCAACAATTGTCGAAAGCTTTATTTCATTTTTGAAGTGAAAGCTCATATTTTTATAGTAGCTCTGAAGAGGCGATTGATTTTTAAGTATTCGTTATATCATAAATGAATCATCACCCTTCAACACTATTTTTTATTGCCACAAAATTATCTATTTCTTCATTTTAACATTATGAGCTTTCATACATAAAAAAATCCTGTTATTTAACACATCTAGCCTTATAACACGAAAGCTATCATGATAAAGCTTTTTATTTTCGAGCAAGAGCTTTTCAAAGCTTTTACAAAAATAAGTTGGCAACAACTTTCGAAAGCCTTATTTCATTTTTTAAATGAAAGCTCATATTTTTGTAGTAGATTTGAAAAAGCGATCGATTTTCGAACCACAAAATCTCGTTGTAAGTACTCGTTAGCTCATAAATGAATCATAACTCTTCAACAGTACATTTTATCGTTATATAATTATCTATTTTTTCATTTCAATGTTATGAGCTGTCATACATAAAATCTAGTTATTTTGACATAAAAGCTATTATGGTAAAACTTTCACAAAATCAGTTAGCAACAATTGTCGAAAGCTTTATTTTATTTTTTAAAGCTCCTATTTTTGTAGTAGATTTGAAGCTTTCACAAAATTTGTTGGCAACAAAGTTTATGTTTTTGTAGTAGATTTGAAGATGTGATTGATTTTCTAACAACAGAATCTCGTTTTAAGTATTGTTTATAAATTAAATGAGTCACCACACTTCAACCCTACTGTTTATTGCCACAAAATTATCTATTTCTACATTTTAATATTATGAGCTTTCATACATAAAAAAATCCACTTAATTATATACATTTGAAGCAGTGGGCAATAAAACCTACTAGTAAGATTGCCAACCAGAATACTTGACGCCAATCCAATACATAGACGTATGATTTTATTACTCAGAGGCTCACAAAAGCTTTCATATATTATTTTCAGCACGTCCCATTGGCTTGTAGCTGATAAGCAGCTGAAATCACAGCAACACAAATTAAATCAAACAAAGCAAATGCCAAATGGTAAACATAGTTCATATTCTAACGCCACAGTTCACGGCTCACAACTACACCGGGGTGTGGTCGGGGTAAATGCCTTAATGCCAGAATGTCCTCCAAAAAAAAGTTTAAAATGCATTTGAAATAAACTTTCGCAAAAACTAAAACTATTTGAGCATAAAATACAAACACAACAGCAGCGAACGTGCACAGCATAAAAACGTGTCACCGGAAAATGTCACGTGTGGCAACGCTTGCACACGCCTACACCTATCTACCTACCAACATACATAATTAAGTCTATTTATTAATAGCAATTGGCATGCATGTGCATACCTCAAAGTGCTCAACTATTACCATATAGCATATAGATATGTAAATAACTAAGTACATATGTACACGCTTATGTATATATTTACGTGCAATTTCGCATTTAAAATTCCAACCGCAATTTTGATAGAAATGAATATGGAAAACTCAATATTTTTTCAATTAATTTCCAGCCAACAAAAAGCAAAACAAAACAGCAAAAAAGAATGCATAAATAAAGGCACATTTAATATAAATGAAACAAATAAGGTAAACCGCACGCCATTTGAATGTGCGACAAAATTGTTATTTGGCACAAACAAACAAAAGCCACAATTGGTTACAAAATCAAAACAGTGTTAAAATCTGTATACACTCGTGTGTTTTAATTTTTTCTCCACTTTAGTGTTTTTATTACTATTGTCGCGTAATTATAAATGCATAACACATCACACTTGCATGCATGCGTATAACCTGGTAGGAAAGTGAAGCGATAACTCTATATTCACAAGTGGTGCGATAATGAACTAGAAGGTCTTGAAAATGTGAGAGCCAACATGTGGTAGAATGCAATATGTGACTCTAATATCTTGGACTGATATGTCAAACTCTAACTGAATAACTAATTAAAGGTCAATTTATTAATTGACTCAATTAAGTTTAAGTTAATTTATTAATTAACTCATTTAAGTTTAAGTCAATTTATGAATTGACTCGATTAAGTTAAGCTTAAGAAATCAAAAATCAATTTATAAAATGACTCAATTATGTCCAAGTTAAGTTATTAATTGACTCAATTAAATTTCATACAATTGATTAATCGACTCATTTAAAGTGGAATCATATATCTAATCTTATAGCGTTTTTAGACAGGAGCTAATTGATCAATCTCCCGGTCTCTGTTCGATTAAAACGCTTATTAAGATCTGTTTTCCATACAAAATAAAAGCTACATTCATTCTTAATTGAATTTTAATCGACTTGAAAATGAAATTCTGCGAAAAAGACCGTATTTGTGATTATATATACGTTCTTTGTCTGCGATTGGCCGAATTTTTTGATAAAACAAGCTACGGTAGCTGTCGCTGCTAAAAAATAGTAATCAGCTGATGAAACTTATCAACTTCTTATGAAAAGCAAAAAGAAAAATGTTTAACAGACGATCGGTTATCGAGTAGCCGGTAGTATAAAAGGCAAACAAGGTTTTCACAATAAAAATTTTAATTGATCAATTTACTTCTTCTTGAATTTACTAATTGACTTAATTACCAGTTTTCTACATTATAATTTTTGAAAGTGTATTCAATTAAAATGATGACTGAATAGCTAATTTCATGTCAATTTCTAAATTAAGTTTCAGTCAATTTATTAATTGACTCAATTAAATTGCAGTCAGTTATCTCATGAACTCTATTAAATGTCTGTCAATTAGCTATTTATTCAATTAAGAAAATAGAAAAATTTACTGAATGTATTTATCTTTGCAAAATAATTTGCTAATTGACTCAATTAATAGTACTTTTTCTTAATTTAACTCAAAAATTGTTTTAAGTGATTTAATAAAGAGTTTGTCCTATTTAATTTTTCTTTCTTTAAATTTGTACAAACTGAAATATCAAATATATTTCTAAAATAGATAGGTCATCTCTAAGCTATAGTCGGAAAGAGAGAGAAAATCTATTTTACTTTATAAATTTAATCATTTCAGTTCCTTTAAACCCCTTGTTCAACCAAATTGCTGTTAAATAAACCCATTTGATTGCTTTATTGAATACTATTTATACTGCTGGGTAGCATTTTGATTCATTTCTACTGAGTATGTTATTTAAAATAGACACAACATTTAGCCAAAAAGGACAATTATTATATAAAAAGCTACATATATCACGTGTTGTGTACTTTGAGGTGAACAGAAACAGATGTCAACAATTATTAATGTTTTAGGCATATTACGAGTATTGTAAAAAATAACGAATACCAAACTGATTAAATTTTTGGAAACAAATAATGAAATGATAAATGAAAAATCGATTGTAATGATTTGTACATGATCTTATAATACTTAAAGTAACTCGATTTATAAAAAAAACTGGGAACTATTACTATAATAGTTCAATTAGGAAAAACATGATATATAAATGAACTCAATTTGACTCAATTTAGTAGAGAAATCCTACTGAATCTTTAATTTTCAAATGCAACGAACTGAAAAATCCTCCCTGAAGATACATAAAACCATTTTCAAGACTATTCTCCGTATAAAAACCCATTTTTCATCAAAATCAGCCATCTCAAGTGAAAAAAAAACCGCTTGTTCACATTTTCCAATCTTCAAAGTGCGCTTCTCTTCCACTCGATCTCACATTATTAAACCCAGAAGTGCTACAATTTGACTGTTGCTGTACGCCGCTGCTGCTGCCGCTGACATCAAGTAGCCACTTTATTACTACGCTTCGTACAATTTCAATTCACAAACAAGGTTGCCTTTTAATAGAGCACTTGCTTGTTTATAACCGTTTTCTATGACTTGCCAATATTAGATGAGAGAGCATAGAACAACACTTAAATGAGTTTTCAAACAAATTTCGTTTCGAGCATAACGAATATAAGATGGAAGAGAGAGGAATGTGAATACGAATAACTGGCATCACTGCGAAATAACTGGAAGACACTGCTGGCGTGCAACAACATTTATTGGATATTTTTATGAGCGTCGAGGATTTTTTTTTGGAAAACTTTTACTACTTGATACATAGTGTTTACAGATATATTTGTCTGAGTGTATGTATGTATGGCATGTAGAACGACTACTTAAACAATTATCGTTTCGTGCGGCACTGAGTCGTTTTTAGTTGCAACATTTGTTGTTGCAGCAGCACTAACAGCAATAAACTATCGCATTGAGCGGCAATTTCACTCGGCTTATCTGCATGAGTGTATGTGTGTGTGTGTTGTTGCTAAATTCTACATAAAAATGTATGGAAAACCATTTCGAATCAGCTCGTTAAAACTTCTAGTTTGGTTTTTAAAGCAAAAGAACAACAACAACAGCAAAAAAGTACACAAAAAGCGTTGTATTTCACGCAACCCGGAGCCATTCATGCTTCGACAAATTCGTTTGAACTACGCAAACAAGCGCGGCGCAACACAAGAAAGCATATCCAGCAACACATCCATCCATCCATCCATTCATTTATATATTTATTTACACATTCAATGTATTGCTCTATCTATCTATGCGCTATCAGCCATTCAAGCGTTCATTACATCGGAGGCAGTCAGCAGTCAGTCAGCCCATCATCTGCCCGACACATGAGCGCCAATCGACAATAGGCTGAGGGCAGCAGCAGCATCTGAGGCGTACTTATATGTATGTTTGTATTAAGATTGGCAAACGAAAATAGAAAAACGATAAAAACGTGAATTAGTAGTTGCGAGAAAAACAGCAAAACTTTTGAATTAGCATTAAAGCGCTTTTAACGCGAATTTTATTACCCATTGGCAGTGAGCCGGCAGCATTAGCGTGGCGAATTATGTTTAAGTGCGTGCACCGGGGGTTAACATATATAAATATTTCTACATATAAATGTCGAAACAGATTCATCGAATTTTTTATTTATTTTTTCTTGAGGCCTAAACAATCGTAAAATCTTGTATTTTTGATGAAACCGCTGAAGAAAGTCCAACAAGAAATCGTATTTCCACGAGGCCACTGAAGTAAACTAGTAAAAAAGCATATGGATACAAATAATGGATCTCTCAGAAATACAAAACCCGTTAGTGAATCCGAAGTTCAGTAGATTCTTCAAGGTCTATATTTCACGAATTTTAAATAAGATCATGCACTAAAAGAACCCAAAAGTTCCTTAATCCTTCAGTATTGCTGTCGAGGTCCATTTCTTGGTGTTCTTATATTCTAATCAAGCAGCACCTGTGCAGTTGCGAGCGCTTTCTGGCCCACGATGGTCGGAAAACGGTCCTACCAGCTGCTTTCTAATAACTTTCTAATAGAGTCAAGTCCTTCATTGAATTGTGAGGGTCTTTCGATCCGTTGGGAGTTTCTATCTAGGCGGAAACTTCATAAAACCCCGCTCGTAGAAGTCCCATCTTTATTTGCGAATAACTCGGACAACCACTTTTTACAAGCCTCTTTTGAGTTCAACTTAACACCACCAAGGGCGTTCGCCATGGACGTGAAGAGCTGGTAATCACTTGGCGCTATGTCCGGGCTATATGGTGGATGCGATAAAACTTCCCATCCGAGCTCCCGGAGCTTCTAACTAGTCATCAACGAAATGTGTGGTCTGGCGTTATTCTGGTGGAACACTACACCCTTAATGTTGGCCAATTCTGGACGTTTCTGGTCAATCGACTGCTTCATTAGGTCCAGTTGCTCGGAGTAGATGGTAGAATTAATCGTCTGGCCATATGGGAGCAGCTTATAGTGGATAAAACCCTTCCAAACCCACTAAACACACAGCAAAACCTTCCTGGCCGTCAATCCCGGCTTGGCCACTGTTTGGGACGATTCACCGGTATTCCACCACGACCGTTTGCGCTTAATATTGTCGTATGTGATCCATTTTCGTCGCCAGTCACCATCCGCTTCAAAAATTGATCTAGTTCGTTCCGTTTCAGCAGCATATCGCAGGCGTTGATTCGGTCCAGTAGGTTTTTTTTGCCTCAAATCATGCGGCACCCAAAGATCATGCTTTTTTGTGCATCCAGCCTTCTGCAGATGATTTAAAATGTGAGGAGATGCCACATGCCTATCTAACTCGACGTTTTCCATGATTTTAACGGTATTCGTCATCACAGATCTTCCTTGTAGGTTATGTCAAGACCTTTCTAAGAGGTATAGTATTGCCAGATACGAGCTCTGTAGCGCTTTATATATAGCCGCGAAATTCAAAAGACAAAAAGGCGGAAGAGAGATATTTGCCAACCAATATACGCTTTAAAACAACAACCAGACTATCTCTTTTACGATTTCCGGATCTCAAGGTGGATGTACTCACTACAAATGTATCGTATTAATACTTTATTATTTAGAGATTGCACACCTTCAGCAAGCCAACAACTCCACTTCTCATATGTAAATTTCAAAATCCGTTACAGTTCCACTTACACTAACAAAAAAATAATGTTGCTTACAACATTTTAGCATTTTTGTACAACATTTCAACTACATTTTGTACATTTAACTGCTGTGCGTTGTGTGTGTGTGGGTGGAGTTGAGCTGTTGCCACTGGAAGTGAAACTTAGCGTGAAGCGAAAGCAGATGCACACGTGCGTGGCGGAACCAGCAACAGGACTCAGCTGCTGTCCATCACATACAAGACATGCTTTTCGATACATACATACAAATACACATGCATAAATGCGCGCTTATGTTGCATATGCACGCACACACACACACGCATACAAATATGTACCGTTATTTTGCTTTTATAAGCTCGAGTACTTGTAGTTTGCTGAAGCGTTTACATTCGCACAATTTTAATCCATACGGAGCGTGCTCGCTTTTCATGCTGCGCGAATTGTCAGTTGTCAGTTGCAGGAATGTGAATAAGGTAAGAAAATAAAAAAAAACCAAAGAAAATCGAGTGAAATGAAATAATCTGAATTCAGCGAAGTGGCAGATTTTGTAACTAAACAAGTGCATACATGGATATGCTTAAGTACATCTGTACCAAAGGCATTGTACAAACTGAGGTGAGAGGTAGAAAATAAGCAGAGAACTGAGTGATCGTGAACGAGTAATAAATAAATTTTAAAATATGTATATCATGAAATTATAGAAAATACTGTATTTTAAGACTTAGTACTAGTAAAAATATTTATTTGAAAAAGAGCTACAGCTGATCTCCAGTTAGTGCTTTTTAAACTCTATTTTTGGGATAGCCTTTGAATAAAATGTAATGCTATATTTATGGATCTTTCAACGATTTCTCTTAGTCTTTTAAAATAACGGGACTCTAAGATACTCTTTATATTTGGAAATAGAAAAAAGTCACAAGAATCCATGCCAACAAATATGGAGGCTGTATTCTTTTCAGTGGCATGTATATCAAAGAATAAAAAAAAATCATAATTGGAGTTTTGGACAATTGAAAATGTTAAAATTCCCGTTATTTTTTGAACACACATCGTATATACTAAAATAGTTCAGAGAATAAACTATATCGATTCGATTCGAGAACTCAAATTCGAAATTTAAAAAATTTTTGAAATACTTGAAATGCATCTATCAGATATCTAGAACCATATGAGAAATTTTCAGAGCTGCCTGTATGATTCGATTCTCGGTTCTGATTCCTTGTGATCAGATGAAACCGAGATTTATGTGTGATAGTTCTTGTCACTACAGTAGGTTAGATTGATACTACGCTTAGAACGACTGTAATACTATGTTTACATATAACGAGATTATCTCCATTAACGAGCTTAACTCGATAATCTGTAATTAAGAAACGAGATTTCCCATACAAAATTCATCTCGGGATAATCCCAGGTTATAAAATTATCTCGTTTTATATAACTAGATTTTCGGTGTTATTCCTAGGAATATCGATAATTTTGCGAAGAAGCGGAGAAATGTCAAATTAAAATGTAAACAAAAATGGCCGACAGCGAGAGAAAGATGTGTAATACAACAACAAATGCAACACATTTTATAATTGATAATCTCAATTAGCTACGGTTAGATTATTGAACGAGCTTAGAACGAGATTATTTTCATATGTAAACATACTATAAGTTATAGCCAGAAGAGATAATTGCTATGGGTGTATTGATTTTTGAGGTTCAGAGAAGACATAAACTAGGATATAGATATTCTGAAACAATATTCTAACACAAACAAAGTGGAAAATGTGTTGAGAAAGAAAGCTCAAAAACAACTAACGGTACTTTTTTTCTTCATAAAAAATTTTGAGGAAAAAATTCAGATTTTTAGATTTTTACGGATAAACGAAGACAAAACTAAAAACAAAAGATAATTGCAAATAAATTGCATTTTAGTGGCAAGTCTATTACTCTTAATAGTCTACATGTAAAATGTAATTTCACCAAAAAATTTTGCAAACTATTGCCATTAAGGCAAATTACAATACACATCCTTCAGGCGAAAACAAAAGCAAAAATAACCAAAAATTTTATAAACTTTTAAACAAATATTTGAGCGCAATATCAAGCACTTCCATTCCATGCACTTAAAATAGACTGCGAAATGGTGGCAACGCTGGTGCAAAACTTCAAATCAATCACTGCCACAACAAACATTTGCGCAGAGAGATTAAACAAAAGCGAAAAAACGCCGCCTTATACCCTGAGTGCCAACGGTGGATATAATTTCTTTAAGCGTTTATTTGCTAGTCGATTTATCAAATGGTCACCAATGTGACATGGCCACTATTAACCTATGACGCTGGCCTCCGGAGGCGACAATAACTATGTTTACTGTTGTTGTTGTTGTTGTTATTACAATTTTGTTGTTATTGTTATATTTTAGTTGTTGTTGTTGTTACTGTTTCATTTTTGTTGTTTGTTGTTGTTGTTGGCTGTTTGATTTGCAGCAAATCGAGAGCAAAAGAAAGGAAACGTGTCAAAACAACGCCAAAGGGTCAAAACTATGTTAAACGCAGCTTGTAAAAGGCAAACAGAATGCAAAGAGGAAGCAAGAAAGCAAGCAACGAACGATGCCAAGCGACGAAGATGAATTCCATAAAAGCGTGTAAACGACGAACGGTGATGCATGAACGGGATAAGCTGTGGAGGTGAGGCAGTTAAGGTGATGTTGTTGTTGTTGTTATTATTTTTGTTGTTCTTAGTATTATTGTTGTTGTTATTTTTATGTTATTGTTGTTGCTGCCAGCGCTGATATGTAAGACCGTTGCAGCTGCTTTTACCATACAATCATTTACACTCACCGTTAGCTCATTGCGGCTGGCCTGTTTCCAAGTGTCCGCTTGTATGTGTGTCTATGTGTGTGTTTGTGCGGCGTAAAAACGCTAGGCAAAACGCTCGCTTACACACTGCCGCAGTTGATGTTGATGAATTACCGGATGTGGCCCGAGTTACCTTCTACTCTAATCTGCTGCTGTTAGTTGTGGTCGTCTTGGCATGCTCACTTGGTTGCAATAAGTGAGTGCTGTCCCCCCTCAGCCCTCAACCGCCGCTATCAGAAAAGCAGTATGCTTTGGTTAACACATTTGAATGCTGTTTGTAATTGTTGTTGTTGTTGTTGTTGTTTCGGTTTTGGTTTGCTTGCCATTATGGCTTGTGTGGTCATAATGGAAACTGGCATAACTCTGATGAATGAGTTGCGGTGCCGGCGATGTGCCTGCTGCCATGGTTGTTTGCTCTTATCTTTATGGATTTAACGAATTACATGCAGCATGAGTTCATTTTTATTTTTGCAGCAACAACAACAACAAATATTAACAACTCGTTACAGCAAATGTAACGGCTACGCAAAGGCGTTGTGTAGGCCTCATATTTAACCAGTTGACAGTTCCATTTGCGGGGTCGTGCGCTGTGTCGCTTCTACTCTTCGCATATACATATATACATACAAACAAATGTGAGTCTTGTAAGAAGCTTACACGTGTATAATTGGCCCGAAAATCACCAGCAACTCAACTACTTTGTGCGATATATAATATAATATAATATATGCTCAGCTACTTGTGAAATATTAGTTAGCAAAGCGTCCAAAGTTTTTCGCGTTCGCAACTTACGCATGCATAAAACATAAACATTTACACATACATACATACATATATACATACACTCACATATAGAGGATGTTATGTGTGTGTTGTTTCGGTGAAAAATAATGAATTCTGTCAGAAATGTGAAAATGATGGACACGATGATGAGCCGTTAAGTGCGCCATACTTTTGCCAAACTAACTAACTAACTGTACATATACTCGCATGCTGTGTGTTGGCTTCGCACTTTGGCAGCGTTGACAAGTGATGAAATATAAGAAATTCTTCGGCATCACTCTTCGGTGAGTTTTCGGTTTGGGAAAGCTGCTACTGTCATTAGCACCAGCTAAGCATGTTGGTGAAAATTCAGCAAAACTTTGAGTGCCCATTAGTGCTGTGTGCCACATATGCACGTGTGTGTGTGTGTTTTTTTTTAATAAATGAGCATATCATGTTATTAGTGATACAAATTTCTGGTAGATCTTATCAAAGTGGCTATTATGCATGGCTTAAGCGATTTTTTTTTCGTTTTTACTTTTGAAGTGGATTTGGCGGTGTTTAAGTTGGGGAAACTCTTATAGGGGGACCTAATATCTATGTGCTAGGTAATATATGCATAAATAGTTGATAAATAATTTCTTGGAATACTAAAGAACAAAGAAACATTAAAGCCTCTCTTACTTACACTTACACACTTACAAATAACCATATAACAAATTCCTTCAAAAAAGAATTTTTTAATAACAATCGCATTTTAGAAGAAACCACTGATATTAGCCACTCAGAGTATGAGCTCATTCGAAATTATATAAAATTTAGAGGAAAATTCGCAACATAACATACCTGCTTTGAATCCATTGAGCTATTAGTGGAACTAGCTTCCTATTTCACGCTAAACCTGCAATGAGTTCCTGGACACAGTTCAGCTGGATATCAAGTAGCTGTGAAGCAAACAAAGAAGTCAGATTAGGCACAACCTTACAATTGGATTCCAACGAAAGTTGAAATACACATGCCCCTGCCCACTTGTAGACACTGAATTGATAAATATGTCATAGATTTGACTGAATCCCATTGGAAACAATCCCTTAATTGCTCAACAAGCAGATAACCTTAATTTAAAAGGGTTGAAATAACATCTCTAGTAGGAATGCTAATAGATCACTCTCTGATAGGAAGACACGTCATAAGACTGAGGATACCATACAAATACTACTGTAGAAGCTATCATTGTAGAATAAATAGAAGAAAAACAGTCTGAGGAACATTCCGTGAGATGAATGGTGTTTTGGGCGATGGTAGTATCACTTCGAATTGCGGAGAAATGGTTTCGACGATTCAGAACGAAAACAGTCGTGGTCGAAGGCCGGTGAATCGTCCCAAACAGTGTGCAAGCCGGGATTGACGGCCAGGAAGATTTTGCTGGGTGTTTGATGGGATTGGTAAGGAATCATCCACTATGAGCTGCTCCCATGTGGCCAGACGCTTAATTCTACCATCTACTGCGAACAACTGGACCGCTTGAAGCAGCCGATCGACCAGAAGCGTCCAGAATTGAGCAACAGTAAGGGTGTAGAGTTCCACCAGGACAACGCCAGACCACACACTTCGTTGATGACTCGTCAGAAGCTACGGGAACTCGAAACGGGAAGTTTTATCGCATCCATCATATAGCCCGGACATAGCGCCAAGTGATTACCACCTGTTCCTGTCCATGGCGAACACCTTTGGTGGAGTAAAGTTGAACCCGAAAGAGGCTTGTGAAAAGTGGCTGTCCGAGTTCTTCACAAATAAGGAGGTGGGCTTCTACGAGGGGGGTATTATGAAGTATCCGTTAGATGGAAACAGATTATCGAACGAAGCGGCGCATATTTGCACTAAATCCGATCACTGTAACCTTATATATAAAGCTTTGAATAAAGAGCAAAAAAGCGGAAGGGATATATTTGACATCCTAATATTAAACTTTTGAAATAGATTAGTTTTATCAATGCCACAGAGAGACCACAGCGTTGTTCAGTTGTTTCACAATGGGACTCTTAGAGACCTAAATGCGTCTACCGACATCCACTATGGCTACCTACTGATAAACACGTTAAAATCAAGGAAATCACCATCATACTACAAAGCATGGAAGGCACCGACAAATCCCATAATCGATAAAGAGGTCATAGCTTGTACTTCGTTAGCATAATAAAACTAAAATATATTCCAAATCAGTATTTCTGCAGGAATGATAGACCTTAACATTAACCACATATGAAAAAAATGCATACAACTTGACTACAGCGCCACCTATCGCTTGCTTAGCACAGCTGGATGTGGGTAAATACTCTCTCCACAATTTAAAGTTCAATTTGACCTCACTTTCAATAATTTACATGCAGCCAAACAGCTTAAACTCAACATTTCAGCAAAGCACGTCATGGCGTATGAGTAACCTTTTGTGAAAAATTTATGAAAATATATTTCTTATGCACTTTTCATGGTAATCACAAAAAAATATGCGAATTCAAATACAAATATAAACCCTTAGCATGATTTTGAATTTGCTTAAAAGCATTTGTCAAAAGGTCACAACCAGCAGCTGAGTGCTTGCCACAAGCACAATGCAGCGCTGAAGGACTACCGTGAGCATGTGAAGGTAGAAGGTTGCCAAGGAAAATAAATAATATTCTAAAAGATTAAAAAAATGCGAAGCAAACGCAATCGGTGATTGGGTAAGACCACACCTACGGCAAACATTAAAGAAATCACAAATCATAAAAGAAAATACGCGAGCGAAAATTAGAGCGCGCAAAAAGGACAAAAAAAAATAGCAAAAAAAAATGGCGAACAAACGAAAATAAACGCGATTTAAGGTGCGTGCCTGCTGGTCACGTAGTAAAATCTCACGCTTCTTTCCACTTTAATGCGTTTGCGTGTTGAAAATCACAAATAATCACATCAACGAAATCAACAACAATAAAAATTAGAAAATACACTCAGCGCACAGCAATTGAAATGTTTATGCGTTATTGTAGTGGAGAACTTTTGCTCCAACAATTTATAGCACGAAAATATACTTTATTTGGCGTTGAAGGAAAAATACAAAAATACAAAAATAAAAACGCCCAAAAGAACACACAACAATACAGCAAACGCTGTGCCTGTAGCATGCTGAAAAGCACAATAGAAATCACATAAAAAGTGAAGCATTCAATACAGTTGCGTTAATGCCACACCATTTGCGCTATTTGCTTGGCAGCGGCAGCGCTCTAAGAGTCCTCACCATACGTGTAAGTACGATTGGGTAATTTCCGTTAAATATATTACAATGCATGTCGCTATTTATTGGCTACACCCTTTTCTTGTCAGCTCATTACGTGCATGCAATAAAAAGTATGTGCTCCTTCCTTTGGCAGTTCGTCATATGCAGCGGTTTTTCCCTCTCCTCCATTATACGCATTTAATTTGAAGTATAGTTTCAGGCACTCAAGTCACAGATTGCCACGCTGATAAAATATAAACTTGTGGCGTTGTTTGAAGCGTGTATTTAATAGAATTATTTTAAGGTGAGTGTTGATTAAATGTTTAGTACAAACAATTGGCTGCAACTTCTCCCACTTCACAATAAAATATATGCGATTTGAAAGGTAATTCATCATAAAAGTAGGCAATGATTTGTTTGCTCTCTTTTTAAGGTACGGTATGAAGCCGAAAAAAGCGTTTTTTAGCTTTTTTTTTGAAAGGGAAGGAAATGATTGCGGTAAACGGAATTTTAAGACGATAGTGTACTATATTTAAGGCTTAAAAAACAATATTTATTATTAAAAAATATTGAAATTTTTTCAAAGTTGTAAGTATTTTTCTGGAGCGCCTGGAGTTCGCACTTGTAAATCGGTGCCGGTGATGGAGGTCGTGCGATGCATCTGAAACAGTCGAACCAAATTTTTTTTTTTAATTTTTATAAGTTTCTTTTCTTTATGAACTAAACAAATACCGAAGAAGTTATAAAATTCCAAATTTTTTCGAAGTTTGAAAAAAAATTCACTTTTTTAAGAAAAAAATTTACTTTAAGTTGCAAAACAAGTAGTTTAAATAATACTTTTGTCCAACTTTTTTAGTTCAAATAGCAGATAATTTAATACTGAAACTAGATCACTTTGGTTTTTTTCGATCGACATATATTCTTTTTGCTATCGCCGGCACCGTTTTCTAACACTTGTGAAAATGAAAACTCGAGAAAACGGGCTTTAAAGTTCTGTCTGAGTATTCGCACCTGCTCGACGCTCGGCCACTAAAACTGCTCTAGCTTCGAAAATATGTCGAATTGGCCTCTGGCATTTTAAAGACATATTCTTGGATAGAGATCGGAAGAGATTTAAGATAAAACAAAAAAATTGAGTTTTTGAAGCCTGTAAAGCAGACTACTGCCTTAAAGGTTCTGCGTCATTGCTCTCGGAAACCTCTCAATATTTCCTTCGTAACTCATTCTTCTTCATTAATACCGCATTTATTGAGCGGTTTTGCACTATAATAGCGTTTTTAGACAGCCAAATTAATTGATCAATTACATTTTTTATTGAGAAACCCTTGTTTGTCTTTTACACTGTCGGGTACTCGTTAACCAATCAGCTGTTATACATTTTTGTTTTTGCTTTTCATAAGAAGTAGGTAAGTTTCATCAGCTGATTAATACTTTTTAGCAGTGCCATCTACCGTAGCTTTTTTTAATCAAAAAATTCAGCCAATCGCAGACAAAGAACATATATCGTACGTCTCTGACGCAGAATTGCATTTGATTTTCAAGTCGATTAAAATTCAATTAATAATAAATGTAAATTTCATTTCGTATGATAAATCGATCTTAATAAGCGTTTTAATCGAGCAGAGGCCGGTTAATTGTTCAATTAGCTCCTGTCTAAAAACGGTGTAAGCCTATTCTACCGTTAATTTATTTAATTTTTTTATTTTTTTTTTAAGCCTCATATTTCCAACGATATCATTTCAAATATTTTAGTCTTCAGTATTATTAGTCTCTTTTTTCTCAAAAAATACATCACTGCCAATTAAGAGACCATTATTACTAAGCTCACATGAAGCCTTCGTGTTTGCATTTAATAAAAATGAAAGAGATTAAATTCCAAAGAGTTTTTAACACAACGCCAAAGGCGAGGTAAGCAAAGGCAAAAATTCGGCACAAAACCGAAATAAATGGACGCCTCAAAGGGATCAAATTGAGTTTACTTTATACATACATATGAGTACATCCATATTGTAAGAAAGAGTGCCAACAAAAGCAAACTAAAGGAAGTTTGAGAGGCAAGTGGTGATAAACAGCGATAGGTACGATGTACATATGAAAGAGAAGGTGGTTAGAAGAAGGTAGTGAGGAAGCAGTTCAGTTAGCGACGTTGTGATGCATGGGTTAGTTGGTGGTTTATGCCTCCAACAGTATTGATGGAATGTCAACAAACTTGCAGAGGCCGCCTAACTTGCCGCAAACCAACTTGAAGAAATGGAATGAGACTCACACACATACTCGGGTTCTTCTCCAAGCCACATGCATATGCAGAAGTCTCTACAGTTTTTAAGTGTATCTGCATGTAAGTAGGTATGACCAACGATGGGGAAATATGCGCTTACAAATAGCTTTTACTAAATGTTACCTTCAGTCTTGGTGATTAGGTCACGAGGGTTACAAGTGCACACCATTTCTTTCTAATATATGAGTTGTGCCTGCAGGCCATTCATTCTAAAAAGTTGTGTGGAATGTCCACATGCACATATGTCAGCATTTGTGCTGCCACATTTGTAAAAGACCTTTGCGGCATGCAAGACACAAGTCTTTAATTAAATTCCTTTGAACATTTGTTATTTGTAACAGCCAACCAATGCACGGGGAAAATTCAAATACTCTTTGCCACACGAATCGCTTCTATTACTTGTTTCATTTGTAAGACATCACTGTGCCATATTAATTTACTTTCTTAGTTTGCTATGTAACAGCGTAAAGTATTCCACGGCAGCTTATAGTTCATTCCGAAAAATAATTTATTTAAAATAATATCAAAAAAATTTTGGAAAAGGGTTGCCATATTTATTTTTAAATTTTTTTGTTTTTAAATTATTTTGCACTGTTTTTTTTTTAAGCTAGCTAACCAACTAACTTATTACCCTTTTTTGACATTTTTGTAACAGAGTTGCTACCTATCGAAAAAGGAAAACAAAAAATAGTGACTTTTAAGGATATTTAGGCATTTAAGATAGCAAACCGAAAAATAATTTCTTTAAAATATTAGCCGAAAATTTTTGGAAATGGGTTGCCATATTTGTTTTTTATAAAAAATTTTTCTTTGCTTTAAATTTATTTTTTTTTAAGATTTTTAAAATAAATTATGTTTCAGTCAAATTTGCCAACATTTTTTGGAATAGGGTTGCCACATATTTTTTATTAATTTTTTTTATTGTTTTTTATTTTTTTTATTTATTTTACAGATTTTTAAAATTAATTGTACTTCACTCAAATTTTCATGCAATAAATCCGAGCTGGCCAACTAACCTTTTATCCCATTTTAACTTTGCCATAATATAATTCCACCTTTTGCCAAAAAAATAATAATTCATCACTTTCAGTTGGTTTCATATCTTAAACATACATACATATGTACGAGCAACTCATACACTTGCATGTTCAAACATAAATTTGGTAGCCAGCGAAGTTACAGCTTTTGCAGCGCCTAAAAGTATGCTATAAAGTTTATACTTGAGCGCGCACACACTCATAAAGCCGCGTTTGGGTTTAGAAAAAGAGCAGATTTGTAAGCGAAAAGTAGATTGTAAATCTGTATATATACGTATATTGGAGAGGTGGATTTTTAGGTGTGATGTCGAGCAAGCGGCTTATAAATGAAGCTGTTAAAGATAAGAGAAAGACTGTTTAAAACCAAAAACAACCTATATTTTGGGCTGGGTACTTCCATGAAAGATCGGCTATCATCGGAAGCAATAACCGCGCCGCTAGTTCTTTTTTTTCCGCCTGGATAAGAAAGCGAAGCGAATGGATCTGGAGGTAAACGAGGATAAGACGAAATATCTCCTGTCATCAAACAAACAGTCAGCGCACTCGCGTCTTGGCTCCCACGGCACTGTTGACAGTTATAACTTTGAAGTCGCAGATAATTTCGTATACCGGGAACCAGCAGCAACAACACCAACAATGTCAGCTTCGAAATCCAGCGCAGAATCACTCTTCCTACAGGTGCTACTTTGGACTAAGTAGGCAATTGAAAAGTAAAGACCTCTTTCGACGAACCAAAATCAAACTCTATAAGTCGCTTATCATTCCCGTCGTTATTTATGGTGTGCAGCAGCGTGGACGATGTCAACATCAGATGAAGTGTCGTTTTAGGAGTTTTCGAGGCTAAACAGTTTCCACGCCAATCACATACTTCCATGAAAGCTACTATTTTCCAAATACAAGGTCTATTCTTATAAATTCTTCAATAAAAAACGAACCACTCGGAGAAAATCAAGCTTAACACGTCTAAAAAAACCCAAAATGGTACCACAAACCACATCTCTGATTTGAACTATTCCATGATTCGGGCAACAAACTGCGCACTCGTTCATTCACCGCCAACAAATCAATTGACTATTCACACGAAGCGGTTCGCTGTATTTCCAAAGCTACAGTTGAATGCTTTTTCGACTTTTTTTGACATTTGTCCAGGTTTTCAAAAAAATAAAAATCGCTCGATTTTCAGTTTTCCAAATGCTCGTAATGTTGCACGTCAATGTGAGCGCCAAAAAGCAATATATACAGTGGCGGTGGTTGTGGCAGTGGCGGTGGTTGTGGCAGTGGCGGCGGGGAGGCGTTGAGGTGCCTACGTGACTTGCATGGCAATGTGCAATGCCAAATAGGAAGATATTGAAATTGAACGACAACGAAAAATGGTGCGGAATTTCAAATCAGCGCAACGAATCAAAATAGTAGCAATAGCAGCAACAACAACGACGTGTTTTAACTAGCGATACATTAAAACAACAAACAAACAGCACGAGTAGCAAGCGCAAATAAAGCAAAAGCGACTTAAAAGCGTATAGCAAAACCAAAATTGAGCGAAAATCAAAAAACTCAAAAAAAAAAATAAAAGTGAGAATTTTAATTTTCAACACCGGCCACTTGCCGTTTGTTTTCTTGTTGCCTATGTAGCGCCGCACGCCGTGTGCCACATTCCACAAGCGCTTGCCACTTGTCGCGCTATGTGTGCTCTCGCTGCCTGTGTTTTGGCTACAAATAGCTGGCGCTGCTGGCTGTCAGCTCAATTGGTTATATGAAATTTCCAAAAATTACCATATTGACAGTCGGCTGTGCAGGTGAATTCGTGTGTACTGTTATTTGTATGATTTTGAGGTTGACAATATTGGATTTTGGTTATCGCGAGAGTTTACAGATATACAACAACAATAAATGTTAATAAATATCGAAATTTATTAGTTTTTAGTGTATGAGAGTCAGTGAGAGGCATGACAGTTAGAAAAAGCTAATATATTTTCAAAGCTTTTACGATAGTGTTGGAGAGTGAGTGAGAGGGATGACAGTTAGAAAAAGCTTATGTATATATTTTGAAACTTTTACGATAAAAAGTTAAATAAGTTATAAAAAAATATTAGCTTTTTCACCAACAAATAGATAGATAGATAAAGTTTAGAGATTTTGATTTATTAAAAGCTCCCTAAAAGCTTCATTGTTTGTTCGTGAAGTCTTGATCAAAAACATTACTGTTACAATGTCTCAGCCTCCTGTTACAATGTCTCCACTCCTATTTCCGACTTTTTCCTATTCCTACACATAAAGAGAACCTTAAAGGGTCGTCTTATTACAAGCATGCGATATAGAGAAGGAGAGCAAAAAGAGAAAGAGCCAAAAGCTTTTCTTTTGTAAAAAGCTCCCCAAAAGCTTCGTTGCTTTATCGTGAATTCTTGACCAAAAACAATACTGTAACAATGTCTCAGCCTCCATATTCATCAGACTAATTCCTATTGTCGACTTTTTCATATTTCCAAAAATAAAGTGAAACTTAAAGGAACGTCGTTTTACAAGCATACGAGAAATCGTTGAAAGAGTCGAGGGCTATCACAAAAATCTAGTTTGAGAACAGTTTCGACGATTGGAAGAAGTCCATAATATCGAGTGAGGAGTATTCTGAAGGCGACAACATCAATACAAAAGCAAAAATTCCCGTTATATTTTGAACACACCTCTTATATGTATTCATTCACGTTTATGTCAAATCAGCAAAGCAGTAACGGAGCCTATAGAGATTTATGCAGTAAACAATTTCCTATTAGAACTATTCTGAAGACATTAATGAAGACGAATGACTAAATATTAAAAAAAAAAACGAAAATTTCCGTTATTTTTTGAACACATCACTCCTATTTTCGACTTTTTCATATTTCCAAAAATAAAGTGAACCTTAAAGGGTCGTATTATTACAAGCATACCAGAAATCGTTGAAAGAGTCAAGGGCTGTCACAAAAATCTAGTTTGAGAAGAGTTTCGACTATTGGAAGGAGGGCTGGCAAAAGTGCATAATATCGAATGGGGACTCTTTTGAGGGCGACGATATCAATGTAGAAGAACGAATAAATATTATTTTCAAAAAACAAAAATTCCCGTTATTTTTTGAACACACCTCTATCTTTAAAATTCAGTCAAATCAGCAAAACAGTATCAGAGTCTTTAGAGATTTATGCAGTAAACACATATCCAGCGTTTATTCCAAGCATGCATATTAATAAATCACCACTCTGCCCACTTTTTCTTATCCCCACTATGCATCTACTACGCTCCACTCATTTATGCATTTAGTTTGGCATAATTCTATAAGCGCACAAGCAACCGTGTGGGGAGCACAAATAATGAATATAGAATTTATCAACAAGTTCTCCATATCATATATATATATATGCATGTATGTGATCGTTCGTCTGGTGTTTATGAATACCATTTGCATTTCGCAATAATATTTCCACACACAACCCCAATGCATTGCGGGCGCGCTACTAGTCTTAGTCTCTCTCTCTCCATCGAAATGAAACATCGTCTGACGCAGTCTAATGATAACCACAATGGCAAATGCAAATATTTCACATGTGGTATGCTAAATTTATTGCAACCAAGTTGTGTGGCACATGTTATGTGCAACTAAATGATTATACTCCGGCATATATACTGAACTGAGCTGGAATGCAGTGGCGTAGCTCAAGGCGGGGTATTAGAGTATATTATGTATTAAAATTCTGAAAAAATATTTTTCAAATTTTTCAAATTCCAAATTTTTTTTAATTTTCACTTTCACTCGGATTGCAGAACCTGCCTGTTTATCTCCTTAATCACACTTCTTCTCCTAATATACCCAAATTCCTATTTTTTCTACTAATCAATAGCAACACACTCCCTTCAAAATCTTCGACCCCCACCACTGCCTTTAAACGCTCATTACCCTCCGTGACGACTGCTCTGTTGTTGTTGCTGTTGCTATTGTAGGCGTTTGTCTTGTTCAATTTAATTGCATATTAAGTAACAAGTTTCCTGTATGTTTAAACGCACACACCCACAAAGCATATGTATATCTGTATTCGCTTGCATGTGATGTTTTCAAATTCATTAGTCATTTCACTTGTCGACGCTGATTCGCATTAATGCCATGAAATGCTTACATACATACATGCACACAAAGCTCCGCGGGTGAATTCATACGAGTTTTTGCTAAATAATTCAATTCTGTTATTAATGGGTGTAGGCGTTATTGGCGGCACGCTTTGATTAATCGCAATTATAAATTAATAAAGAATTGTGTAATGGATTTCGTAAAATAAAAAACAAAAGAATCATAAGCACTTAAGTAATTTAGAAATTTAGAGGAGGGTGTGGGAGGGAAATAAAAAATGCACAAATAACATAATATCTAGAATTAATATTTTTTTGCATTAGAAAAAAGATATGGAGAAAAAGAAGCAACATTGAAATGTTCGAAACGCCTATTCAATTGAGCTTCCACTTTTAAAAAGCTTTCGAAGTCATTCTACGGTTCCAGGGTGGACGAAAGCTTCTGTAAGAAATATCTGCTGCAAGGTACTGTATTTTTCCAGATCGAAAAATTCTGAGAGAACTCAGAGAGTTTGACGTTGTTCAAAATGCCTAGATTTCAAACGAGCTTTCACTTTTATAAAGGTTTCCATGTAATTTCACGCTTCCGCAGTGAACCAAAGCTTTATTAAGAGCTATTTACTGCAAGGTACGTGGATTTCTCCATACCGAAAAACTCTGAACCAGTGAGTTCACGTTGAGATAGCAGGACGGAGTAAAACTGAGAATCGAACACAAAAGCTCGTAATCAAAAAGCTTCAATTACAATAAACAATTGGAATATAGTCTCGCTCCGGCTCTTTTCATGCCAAAATATCTTCATTTTTTTTTTTGCATTGGAAATAAGAAAAAGAAACGCATTCAAAATGTTCAAAATGCCTAGATTTCAAACGAGCTTTCACTTTTTAAAAGCTTTCCAGGTCATTCCACGCTTCCACAGTGAACGAAAGCTTTAGTAAGAGATATCTACAGCAAGCTACGTGTCTTTCTCCATATAGAAAGAGAGTTCACGTTGAGATTGAAGTATCCTGGTAAAATCTGAAGACCCAACTTGAAAGCTATCATTCTAAAAGCTTCAATTACAATAATAAATAAATCAATAGTCTCACGCCAGCTCTTTGCATGCCAAAATATCTTAATTTTTTTGCATTGGAAATAAGAAAAAGAAAGCTATTTAAAATGTTCAAAACGCCTATATTTCAAGCGAGCTTTCACTTTTAAAAAGCTTGGTCCTGGTCACTCTACGATTCCACGGTAGATTAAAGATTTAGTAAGAGATATCTAGTGCAAGATACGTACCCTTCTCCAAATCGAAAGAGAGTTCACGTTGAGATAGAAGAACCCGGGTAAAATCTGAGGACCCAACTTGAAAGCTATCAATCTAAAAGCTTCAATTACAATAATAAATAAGTCAATGGTCCCACGCCGGATCTTTGCATGCTGATATAGATATTTATAGCAATGTGTGCGACTTTCTCAAGACCGAAAAACTTCCAACCGGAGAATTCACGTTGAAATAGAAGGATCCGGATAAGTTGTGAGAACTCTAATATGAAATTCGCTATCCAAAAGATTTAAATCCAATAATATAAGAAGAATAAGTCTCCTCCGGACTTTCCGAAAAAATTGCTCAACAATTCGATATACATACATATGAAGAATTGTGATTTATTGATTCCTAAAACCTCTAGCACGATGAACAGTATCATTTAATAGAACATCTATTTTTCCGACCAAACGATACTTTAACCAAAAAACGAATTTAATTAGTGTTGAGAAAAGGAAGCGAGATAGATTTGTCGACCAGAAAAAATAGATGGAACGATAGAGCTGCAGATCCAATAGTTAAATAGCGGATATAGAATAACAGAGCTCAGAATAATAATCATAATAGTTATTGAGCACAACGATAGAGCTGATAAAGTGTAATTTGATAATTTCTAGTACAAATATGAAGGCATGAAATCGACTAGAATATTATGAAGAAAACAGAGGAATTTCTTTTAAAAAGCTGTTAGAGTCACCTCTTGTAAGTATAGATTATCTTATCTATATAGGAATCCAGCGCAGTACCACTCGTGCTACCAACTGTCCGTTCAGAGTGAAGAGGCAAAACAGAAGATAAGGACGATGACAACATTCGCTGGGGCGTTTCTTGAATTGTTCGAGGAAAGAGCTCTAAAGTAGAATAAAGTACTCCACCGTGATGTCGTAATAGATGAGGTGATGCTCGGTATAACAACATCAAGAAAATAAGAACCAGTCTCGCTCATTCCATACAGTTTGCAGGAAAGAAAGGAGGTCTGAACGAAAGCTTTGACTACCAAGAACTCGCACAAGCAAAACCTATAGGGTTAAAACAATTCCTAAGCAAACATATATAATTCTCAACCAAAAATAACTTTAAGAACATTTCCCAAACGTTAAACAAATTCAAACCCAGTCCGTATAATGAGTCCGAAAATCATGTCACCCACTAAAAAAAAAGTATGAATTCAAACAGTAAGTGCTTTTGCGCGCGCAAAGCACCAACAATTACTTTTCTACGTAATACATTGCTTTCGTTTCATTTGACATGTCAGAGAAATCCTTTCAAAATCAAGCATCACTTGTGCGCGTGTGCCCATTTCCCCTTTTGGGTGGCGGAAAGAAATTAAAAATTAAATATGCGTGCGATGTATTACACAAACGGCATTTTTATATATTTTTCAAGCTGGCAAGCGGCAGGCCACAAGTGCTTACTGCGACCACGATGACGATGACGACTATACTCCCATTTCCGCAGAGCCCCGCGCAGCCCGCACACAAACAAAGGCGCTCTAAAAGCGCAGCACTTAAGCGGCGAATGGCGAAAATATGCTGCAGGTGTGTGAGTGCAGCTTTTTGTGTGGCGTTGCAGGAGCAGAGTGTGTCTGTGAGTTTGGCTGGCAACTGAAATCTTGGCGAGATTTGTGCGCTATGTTTGTTTGTATTTCTGTGTGTGTGCGCCTTACGCTGGCACTCATCGTTGGCATAAACACAAACGGCAGTGCATTAGTGGCAAGTACCTGCCCAAGTGCTCGTCGTGTACCTGCACTTGCTACTTGCCACACGTTCGCATTGTGTGCGAGATTTCTCATTTCATTCATTCATTCGTTCGTTCCTTAATTTTTTTCGGTTGTTACGAGTACAAACGGAAACGTTTTAACTTTTTCATATTTTTTTGCGTGTAATTTCAGGCTTTTCAGCTGTCGCAGCAGCACAGTTCTTTAGTTCACATTTCCTTTGCTGCCCCAAACAGCGTCCGACAAACAGCAAACAGCCACCCACCCAACGACTAAGTGCTGAGTCCCAGTTGTTACTTTTAATCGCTGCCGCCGTACACATTACTAAGTAGTGGCCGTGGCGTGGTAAGAGGCGTCAGGCCGTGGACGAGTGGGTTAAATGCGTTGCCAAGTGCGGTTTGTAGTAGCTACATTTCATTTTATTTCATTTCGTTTTGTTTTAATTTTCGCTCGCTATTTTTTCGCACATTTACTTACTTACCGTTACTTTATTTGTTTTTGGCTCGCGCTCGTTTTAATGCGTCTCCCGCTCCACTCCCTCCACTGCCTCTTTACTTAACTCACCACACAGTTTAATCGGTCGAACGCCTGTGCGTTTTAAAGGTGTAAAATTAATACGTACAATTGAACAAGTGGAACGGTTGATGTGAAAGCTCAGTGCGAGGCGCTGTAACAGGTTGACAGGCGTTGTGTAATTGGTTGAGGTAAAAATGTATGTTTTCGAAAGACAGGCTTTCAGGACTTTTATGAATAAGATTTTCGGATTTGGGCTGTCTTTTATAGGTAATATATGAAGCTTTTTGCTACGATCGTCTTAAAAAACTTTACCAAAAGCTCTACCATCAAAGCTTAGTGAAACAAAATATCCAAATATAGACTGATACTACCTTTTGAAATCTATTTTGAAATTTAATAAGTCTTGAGAACCTCACCTTTCAGCAACTTCTTCAAAATGGATTTTTACTATTTGTCAATTTGGGAAAAATAAAGCTTTATTATAATGAAAGCTGTGTGAAAGCTCTTAGGTTACTTTTAACTTGTGATTATTGTAAAATTACTTTAAATGAGTCTCTGCCTCTAAACCAGCGAAGCAACATAACTCTCAAAACAAACCACAACTTTAGCTCGTCAAAAAATAAAGTGAGAGGGGCTTTACGAAAGCTTTAGGTGTCTTTGAACAAGCAAGTGGGGTAAAGAGCAGTAAGGCACTAGAAAATTTAATAGAGTTTCATTGCTGAAGTCTGGTAGCATGCTTCAACTTGGCGCTGTGGCATAAACGACACTTGAGATATCATTTGACTTATGAGACAAAATCTCATAATCGATTCTTACTATTTGTCAATTATGGAATGATGAAGCTTTATTACACTGAAAGCTGTGTTAAAGCTCTTAGGTCAGCTTTTACTAGTAATTATTATAAACTCACTTTAAATTAGTAGAAAAAGTCAGTCTTTGCCTATAAACCAGCGAGGCATCATATCTCTCAAAACAAACCACTACTTCAATTCATCAAATAGTAAAGTGAGAGGGACTTTACGAAAGCTTTAGGTGACTTTGAACAACAAGGAGGGTGTAGAGGGTGATAAGAGTCTCAGACTCTTTCAGTTTCAGATTTTCGAAAATTTCTGTAATGAAGTCGAATAACTCACTTGAACTTGGCGCTGTGGCATAAACGACACTTGAGATATCATTTGATTTCTTGCGACATCAAACGAGAAACAAAAAGCTTGACAACAAGAACAACAAAAACAACTGTAACTAAAGACGTTATAACAACAAGAATATTAAAGCCGCAAAGCATTTTTTTCTACAACTCAACATCAAGCTTAGAACTTCAAGATGCGGTATATGTAGCCTCCTTAGAAAGCTTTTGCGAAGTATATCATGTCTCAAAGGCGCAACTCTAAGGCATATACGAAAATTGAGCACACAAGCCAAACTCTAAGCCGAATTCTTGAGTGTGCTCGTAAATTGCCGTTGATAATAGACAAAAAAGTGAAAAAATTGAATCAAAATCAAAATGAGCTCCTAGCCTTGAAAAGTAAAGTGAGAAGAACTTTACGAAAGCTTTAGGAGACTTTGAACACCAAGGAGTGTGTAGAGGCCCAACACTTGTGGTTGTTGCCGTTGCCGCTATTACCAACGCGGTTGCCCTACTTTGATTAATTTGACGCGATTGTGTTTTACGAGTTGAAAATCCTTTTGCAATGTGCGCCAAAATCTAATTTACTCGATAAGCTGTGCTGTGGAACTAGAAATTTTACGGTTTATGCATATTGAAAGTTCTTCCACCAAAACTGTGGCTCTGTGTGCGTGTGTTTGTGTGCTTAAATGCTTAGTGATGGCACAATCTGCCATAATGACTCTGAGGTTTTGCTAGTAGGCAATAAATAAAGCCAGCGGTATACATTTCGTTCAGCTGCTTAGTGGCGATACTTTATTGAAATGAGAAATTAGCGTAAGCGCCTCGAATTTATGCAATTTGTGTGATTGTATTGGTGATTGAATTTATGCGGCGGTAAATTAATATTTCTCAGCGCTGTGCTAATTTGAGTTGATTTTTTTCTCAAATAATATGCGGTGGCATTAGCACAATATGGTTCCAAGAGTAAGGGGGTACTAAAAATCAAGCGCTAGAAAATCAATATTTTTAGAGCTCAAGCTATCGTCGTTTCGTTCGATAATCTGTTTCCATCTAGACGGCAACTACATAATACCCCCTCCTTATTTGCGAAGAACTCGGACAGCCACTTTTCACAAGCCTTTTTTGAGTTCAACTTTGCACCACCAAGGGCGTTCGCCATGGACAGGAACAGGTGGTAATCACTTGGCGCTATGTCCGGGCTATATGGTGGATGCGATAAAACCTCCAATCCGAGCTCCCGTAGCTTCTGACGAAGTGTGTGGTCTGGCGTTGTCCTGGTGGAACTCTACATTCTTCCTGTTGGCCAATTCTGAACGCTTCTGGTCGATCGCCTGCTTCAAGCGCTCCAGTTGTTCGCAGTAGATGGTAGAAGTAAGCGTCTGGCCATCTGGAAGCAGCTCATAGTGGGTGATCCTCTTCCAATCCCACCAAAGGCACAGCAAAACCTTCCTGGTCGTCAATTCCGCCTTGGCCACTATTTGGGACGATTCACCGTCCTTCGATCACAACCGTTTTCGCTTGATATTGTGGTATGTGATCCATTTTTCGTCGCCAATCACCATCCGCTTCAAAAATGGGTCGAGTTCGTTCCGTTTCAACAGCATCTCGCAAGCGTTGATTCGGTCCAGAAGGTTTTTTTGCGTCAAATCACTTGTGTATCCCTTGTAGCCTTCTGCAGATGGTTTAAAGTGGTTTGGTGACTAACTCCCATCTCCTGGGCGATGTCACGAGATGCCACATGCCGGTCTAACTCGATGTTTTCCATGATTTGATCGGTATTCGTCGTCGTCACAGGTCTTCCGCCGGCTGGCTTATCCATGGTGTCGTTTTCACTCGCTCTGAATCGTCGAAACCACTCCTCTGCAGTTCGAAGTGATAGAATACTATTCCCCAAAACACCATTAACCTCACGGAACGTTTCTCTAGCGAATTTGCCTTTGACGAAGGAAAACTTTAGACTAGCGCGAATTTCGGCGTTAGTGAACTCCATGTTTACACGTCTATAACTGTTTCACGCAATATCCAAACTAAGAATGCATAGCATCTTTTTGTAGGTTATGTCAAGACCTTTCAAATATGTATAGTATTGCTTTAAGTAAGAGACTAAGGCCGCGAAATTCAAAACACCAAAAGGCGGAAGGGAGATATCACTACAGTCGAGTATATCCGGCCCTTTACACTTCGCCATATAAAGCTATGAGCTACGAACTCTGTCAATTACCTAGTTCTTTAGATAAACTATCTTTAACTTGAAATGTGCACCCAAACATATGTTCAAGTGCAAAAAAATCAGTCAATTCAAGCGCACCACTAACCGAGCAAAGTTCAAACTTTCACCTCACCGACAGAGAGATAAAGTTTGAAAAACCATAAAAGCATTCAAGCCGAAAGCAAAACTGGCAAATGTGAAAAGGATGCTTAGAGTTGCCAACACACACACACAGACACAGAGCAACACAGTTAACTTAACAGCCCCTTTATAGCCAAAAAGAACCACATTGACTCCACAAACGAGTCGAATTCGAGTTGAATCAGATGGAGGTTGAGATAAAATTCGAAGTGAAGACAAGAAGAAGGTGGCTCTAAACCCAAACCAACGGTAGGTAGTTTAACGGTAACTTTATAAAAGTAATCGCTGCTTTGTGTGTGTGTAACGGCATAGTTGGCTAGGCAAGTCAAAGCACGAAAGGTGTAGAGACATAAGGTTACGAGTGTAACTAAGCAGCTCGGAGCATAGTCAACTAGGCGTGTAAGACTGCTTATTTATGCTTCGACACGCGCGGAAAATTAATTTCGCTACCTTCAAAGGATTCACAGCGCACACAAGCAGTAGGCAGGATCTAAAACAACAACAAGTAGAGTGTCTAAGCAGCAGCCGAACTTTGATTGAACAAGCGCTTACAGTGCGGGCGCATGGGTGAGCGTGTAGACGGATTGAATTTCGAAGGAAGCGGTGGCTTTACTTGTATTTGATTTATTCATTAGCGCCTCGCACAAAGCGCGGCATGTCACAAAAAGGGAAATGTGAGAAATTTGGCAAAGCAAAAGGCATACATTACAGGGGTAAAGGTATATATGTGTGTTTGAGTACTCCCAGCAGCTTACACTTGCTTAAAGCAAAAGCACCAGAGTGATTTTGTAAAGGTATGTATATCCACAGCATAGTATATAAGCACGTGTAACTTCCTACCGTAAGCACGTGACACGCACTCACACTATGACACACACACACTAAATATTTGTAATGATATTAATCCACTAATAGACTTAATATGCTTGGCGCAAAACATGCATACTCCTGCAATTATTGTGGTAAAAAAGTTATATAAGTATTTTTGTTGTTTTTGTTGTTTTTTTTTTCATTTTTGTATTGGCATCACGTGGGCATGTGGTAAGCTTATTATGTTTCCATTTTGCCCTTTTCATACAAATATGTTGCAGAATTTGTATAGCTAACACCCACACCCACATTCTGTGATGATAGGAGGTATGTTCAAAAAATAACGGCAATTTTCATTTTTATTTCAAAAAAATAAAAAAAAAAATGTATTCATTCCTATACATTAATTTGGCCCCCATTCAATATACATAACACTTTTCAATCGCGATTTATGGTATAGACTTTGACTCTTTCAGTGACTTTTTCGTATATAAACGGAGGAAAATTTGAAAATTCCCGTTATTTTTTGAACACACCTCGTATGTGCGTTCGAGATATCCTGATGTGAATGTCTGTTTATGTCGCCGCTGTTGTTGTTAGTCTGTGGGATTGCACAACTCGTGTGCCATGTCTGCATGTGCACTGAGAGCTTCAACTGCTGCCTGCATTAATGGTTGTGCAATTAAGTATGCTCCGGTTAAAAAATATGTAATTTTATGTCATCTGCTGACTAACGGTTACTCTTTTCAGGCATGTTTACTAAATATAATAATATTTTTATACTCTCGCAACAAATGTTGCTAAAGAGAGTATTATAGTTTTGTTCACATAACGGTTGTTTGTAACACCCAAAACTAAACGAGTTAGATATAGGGTTATTTATACCAAAGTGATCAGGGTGAAGAGTGGAATTGAAATCCGAATGTCTGTCTGTCCGTTCGCCTGTGTCTGTGCAAGCTGTAACTTGAGTAAAAATTAAGATATCTTGATGAAACTTGGCACACTTATTTCTTGGCCCCATAGGAAGGTTGCTTTCGAAAATGAGCAAAATCGGACCACTGCCACGCCCACAAACCGAAAACATATAAAGTGCCATAACTAAAGCTATGGAAATAAAATTTGGTATGAAGGATCGCACTATGAAGGGGCATATTTGGATGTAATTTTTTTGGGGAAGTTGGCGTGGCCCCGCCCCCTACTATGTTTTTTATACATATCTCGCAAACAAATAGAGCTATATAAACCAAACTTTCTGTCGTTTTTTTAGCCACTTCCTAATACAGTCCAAAAATGACAGAAATCGGATAATAACCACGCCCCCCTCCCTTACAAAGGTTAGGTTGAAAATTACTAAAAGTGAGTTATCTCACTAACCAAGAACGTCAGAAACACTAAATTTCACATAAGAAATGGCAGATGGAAGCTGCACTCAGATTTTTTTTAAAAAATGGAAAATGGGCGTGGCGTCGCCCACTTATGGGTTAAAAACCATATCTCAGGAACTACTCGACCGATTTCAATGAAATTTGATTTGTAATAGTTTCCTTACATCCCAATGATATGTTGTGAAAATAGGCCAAATCGCTTCACAACCACGCCTACTTCCTATATACCAGAACTTTGATGACGATTCAGTTTACTTTACAATATATAAAGTAAGCACTAGTGAAGATATCGGTGCAGAACTTTGCACAAATACTATGTTTATAGTGTGGCAGCCCCGTTCTAAAAATCGCCGAAATCGGACCATAGGTTTTTAAGGCCTCATATATCGTACACGAGGACCTAGGTGCTTCTAACCTAATATTATGGTTTCCAACTTTCAATGGACTTTATGCACTATATATAACGAATATGTGGGTCAAATTGTGTATTATTAATATAAATAAAGTTAAATAAATAAATTGCGAGAGTATAAAATGTTCGGTTACACTCGAACTTAGCCCTTCCTTACTTGTTTTTGTTTGCCTCCGTACAATATAGAGGGACTCTTTTAAAATTCTGCCTCAATAGTATAAATTTTAAATTTTGTATTATATCCTGACCAAAAAGTTCGATTTATGGAAGGAAATTTGTATGAAATTTGACTTCAATTGCCACTTCAAGAGTTCGAGTTATGGAGAACTTCGAGTTATGGAAGTTCCACTATATATTTTATTGCTGATGGTCTCATAATAAAATAAGAAAAAAAATCAATATTATTTTTATAGACTTTTTAAACCTAAAACACTTAAAAGGAGTTTAATTCATTCGTAACAATCTTCCTCAGTAAAGTCCATTAAGGGTATGATACGGATATGATTTTTTTAAGAATTTCAAAGACACCAGAAAGTTTGAGATTAAAGACTTCAAATATTGGAAACAATCATTGAATTCATTCAATAGATATAAATCGCTGAATAAACCACTTTTAATTTAGCTCTCAAAAAATATTTTATTTTATAAATTCGATATTATACTCAAAAACTAAATATAATCAAGAATTTAGGTAAAAATCTACGAAATGAAGAAGCTGGCTGACAACTATGCGAATTATTTGAATTATATAATAATAATAAACCAAAAGAAATAAGCTTATATGAAGAACGAAGCTTTGATCCCTTGAAATTCACATTTACGATCATTATCTTCGAAGATATATAATACACTGAGTACCCCATTCTCAACAATCCTTTCGGAACCACTATATGTATAAGATTGTATTTCAAAGCAAACACTAATCATTCTTCTTTTCCAACACTGATTTAATTAAAATTACAGCAACAACTTCAACAACATCGGCGACATCTTTGGCGTGGTGTCAATTTATGCGATTATGTCAATATAACAAATAACAACAACAAAAAACACTAAATAAATAAATAAATTGTTAGCGAATAATAGCACAAAAAGTGCCAAAATGCAAAGGCGCTAACAAGCAACAACAACAAACAACAATAATAACAACTCAACAATGCGGCAGCATTTGTTATAACAACAATGGGAATTAACTATCGCGAAGCGATTTAACTTTCGCCAAACAAGTGCAACAAACACAGCGACAAAAACAGCAGCAGCAATAGCAAAGCATAATAACAACCAAAAATAACCAACGGCCAACTCTGCCACCGAACACACGGGTAAGTGAGCTGAGCACACACACACACAGATAGCGAGACAAACGCTCGCATATTCAAACAACCAACAGTTGGTAACAATCGTGGGCAGCGAACGACAAAAAAACGAACGAAAAGCGAAGTTGCGACACACACAGCAGCGGTGCGGTTGACAACAGCAGACTAAAGAAAAAAGCAACAACCAACCAATACTACCAAATCGCATTGCATACATTTAGGCGCTGTGACAAAAAGCTCGTTTGCCCTCTGACCGACGGCTCGTACATCTTGGCCATGAGCGACACCTACACGCCCATTAATCATAACGATAATGTGCACGGACGACGGCTGATCGGTTTAGGCCTGACAACAACAACAACAACAACACCAGTAAACAAGTATAAAAAACACATAAAAGCAACATAAATAAATCATAGCAACAGTAACTCATCATCGAGCCAAAAAGGTGCCGCAAAGGAAATGAAGCAAAGTGGACACACACACACAGAGAGAGAAAGAGGGAAATCTTGACAGTTGGGAGGCGCTTTGCAGGGAACGAGTGTGTGTGTGTGTCACCAGAAAGCGCTTCGTTAAATTCTCTAACCTTAGGACGGCAATTGCTGGACAATCGCAGACCAAAGCGACAGAAAAAAGTTTGAAAACGGAAATCTGGCAGGCAGAAAAAAATAATTTTGTGAAAGGAGAGTGTGATCTAAAGTAAAAAAAAAAAATATGAAATAACGGTAAATGTAATAATTTTTTTATTTCTAAGCGTTCAATTGAATATAGTTATGAGTTAATGTAGAGACATATGTTTAAAGAGAATATTTGGATAGTTGAGTCTACTAAATCATTCATTCATTCGTAAAACTAGTTTGGCTACACAACATACATACATACATATTTGAAGTGTAAAAATGCTGTCACGACTTCTGCCATTACCGTTATTAATGACAATTTAGTAGGGCACAAGGTTATCAAAGCATTATCGGCTATGGCAGTTCTATCGATTTTATGAAATGATTGGCTGGTTTGCTTTCATGTTGTGGGGGTAAAATGCCAGTGGGTGATAAGAGTTTGTGGGTTTTTGTGGCATTGCCCGAAGTTGATTGATTAAATTCTGTTTGGGGCGACAGCTAGACCTCTAGGGCGGAAGTAAGTGACTATTTTCGTGGAAGCGAAACTATTTGCAACAAAAAATTGTTTTTTTTGTTGTTTAATAAAATAGTTATGGAATGCCGTTATTGAAAATCTAAAGTGGTGACCCTTATATACTCTAGTAAAATAGATGTATATGACACTTTGAGGGATAGTTTTAGTGTTCCTTGATATATATATGTATTCTTTAAATAGACAACTAGTCATCTCCCTGTCAAGATTTGTTAGTGGCATTACATTTCTTGAATTCTCTATATATTGAAGGATTAAAAGTCTCGATTGTCGAATGAATCTAGTGGTGAATGAGGACAAGACGACATAATTCCTGTCTTCAAACAAACTGTCATCACATTCTCATCTTGGCTCCCAAGTTACTGTTGACAGTCAATACTTTGAGGTTGTAGATAATTTTATCTAACTTGGAACCAGCACTATCACCAATATGTCAATTTCATCCTTGAAATCTAACGCAGAATCACTCTTGCCACCAGATGCTAGTTTAGGTTGAGTAAGCAATTGAAAAGTACCGTCCTCTCTCGACGAACCAAAACCGAACTCTACAAGTCGCTAATTTTACACGTCATTCTTTATGGTGCAGAAGCGTGCACGATGTCGACAACCGATTAACGGCAGTAAGAGTTTTCGAGAGAACGATTCTACGGAAGTTTTATGGTCCTTTGAATATTGGCAATGGCGAATTCCGCAGACGATGGAAGGATGAGCTATGTCTGATTCGTTTGGATATTGCGTTCATCAGTTATAGACGTGTAAACATGGAGTTCACTAACGCCGAAATTCGCGCTATTTTAGAGTTTTCCTTCTTTAAAGGTAAATCTGCTAGAGAAACGTTCCGTGAGATTAATAGTGTTTTGGGAGATGGCACTCTATCACTTTGAACTGCGGAGGAATAGTTTCGACGATTCAGAGCGGGTGAAAACGACACCATGGATAAGCCAGCCGGCGGAAAACCTGTGACGACGAATACCGATCAAATCATGGAAAACATCGAGTTAGACCGGCATGTGGCATTTCGTGACATCGCACAGGAGATGGCTATCTGCAGAAGGCTGGATACACAAAAAAGCTTTATGTTTGGGTGCCGCATGATTTGACGCAAAAAAACCTTCTGGACCGAATCAACGCCTGCGAACGGAACGAACTCGACCCATTTTTGAAACGGATGGTGACTGGCGACGAAAAATGGACCACATATGACAATATCAAGCGAAAACGGTCGTGGTCGGTGGCCGGTGAATCGTCCCAAACAGTGACCAAGCCGGAATGGACGGCCAGGAAGGTTTAGTTGTGTGTTTGGTGGGATTGGAAGGGAATCATCCACTATGAGCTGCTCCCATATGGCCAGACGCTTAATTCTATTATCTACTGCGAACAACTGCACGGCTTGAAGCAGGCGATCGACCAGGAGACCCCAGAATTGGCCAACAGGAAGGGTGCAATAATCCACCAGGACTACGCCAGACCACACACTTCGTTGATGACTCGTCAATAGCTATAGGAGCTCAGATGGGAGGTTTTATCGCATCCACCATATAGCCCGGACAAAGCGCCAAGTGATTACCACCTGTTCCTGTCCATGGCGAACGCCCTTGGTGGTGGAAAGTTGAACTCAATAGAGGCTTGTGAAAAGTGGCTGTCCGAGTTACATCTATACTCTTTATATTTCAATTACTGCGGTTTCTAGTGGTTCTAAATTATTTAAAATACATTACTAGACCTTGAACGAAACCAAAATTTGCTATTTTATTAAACAGCACAGCTATTACCACAGAAAAAAAGTTTGAATCACAAATAACTGGACTCTGTACGCAAAACCGCGCTCGCTGTGACTAAGCCTTAGCTATTGAAACAACTTTAGTACAATGCTTATCCCTAATTAGCTGCAAGCAAAAACCACACTTAGCAACAAACAGCAAACGGCATTTGAGTGACGCAAGCACAAAACGAAAATAATAACTTGGAAAAAAATATATTGTGAACAGATAAAAGCTTAAAATATATAGAAAACTCGCTTGGCACGTAGCGCCGCAATATTAGGTCACACACGCTGCACAAACACAGACATACAAACATATTAATATATATATATATGTGTGTGTGTATGTGCATATGTGTCTGCTTTAGTATTTCCTAATTTTTAATATGTTAATTCGCTGCATTAACAACAAACACACACACACTGTCTAACTGTGTCTATGCAACATGCAGCGTTGTGGCGTGGCACAGTTCTGCGTTGTTGCGTTTTCATAATGGACATGTTTGCTACAGACACACACATATACAAACATATATATTCATTATGGTTTTTTCACATATATTTTTCCAATTCTCCAGCAAACAAAAATGGCCGACGCCACGGCAAATTGACGAAATTTATTTGCTGCATTCATTAACATCAATAAATGTGTTGAGGCACTTTCCCCGCGCCCTAAAACAACAACAAAAACAGCTATAGGTAGTGTCAGCTAAAAATACAACACCAAAGCTAAAATAGCAACAAAGCCAAAGACAAACCGTCACCTGTGCGCCAAGTGGAAAGTGTTGAGCGTTGAGCGTTGTTGACTACAACTCTGTTATAAGTGGGTAGCTAGCTATACAGTATTGTTGTTGTTATTGTTGCTAGTGTTGGTGTGTTGGTGTGTTGCTGTTGCTGTAGTTTTGTGTGGCAGCAACGAAGCGAATTATGCGTAACCGAAAACCCATGAAATTCATGCAAACTAGCGGACACACTTGTCCAAAAATCAAATTTAGTAGCCAAAAAAGAAATGAAAAACAACAATAACAACAACACAATAACAGTAACAGCAACAAATGTAGAAATAGTCAAAGCAAAATAAAGGTTAACTAATTTCCAGCGCCGTTGCAGCGACACTGTGTTATACAAAATATATGTATTTTGTAAAAAATTTCGTTGAAAAAAGAGAAAATGAGCAGCAAAATAAATAAGAAACGCATAAAAAAGCAATAAAAAATAAAAAATAAAAATTCAAAAATGAAGCGTAAAAATCGATGTGTCTTCGTTGTTGTACAAATGTTGAAATAGCAGGCGTGCCACAAAAATCGACGACGACGACGACGCTGACGTTGTCACTGCGGCCGCTTTATGCGTATGAAGCAATAATTTGTACGTTTCCACATACACGTCCAATATATAGACGACCAATGTGAGGCAAGCGCCAAAGTGCCAGCAAACCTACGAACTCACGGCCTAGTCTCCGATATGCAGAGCGTGTGTTTGTCTAAAATTGGCTTTAAGCAGCGAGAAATCGACGATGGATATTTATTAAATGCAATCAAAAAGACAAAAGCTAGCTATGGAGATAACGTCCAATGGCAGTAGAGTTTAACTAAATAAGATACAAGGGGTTTTCATAGAAGACAGCAGATTAAAAGTTTAATAACTTCATTAGAATGTAATTTGTTTGGCATCACAGTGTGGACAGAGCCCCTCTCATGCACCTCATATATCTAGCAAGAACCATCCTTCATTCATTGTAAAGACTTTTGATTCCTTCTCCAGGAAATTTCGGAATTCTAGGATCCTTTGATAGACCAAACACTAAGAAGTCACCTAGATTTCTAAACATTAACCTTCCCAGAATAAGTAATAAACCCACATACAACACTGACTTTTCCTGACGTCACTTAGCTAAGAAAAATAAGCAAAGAAGATTGGACTTATGGTGAACGAAGGCAAGACAAAGTGCCTAGAGGGTACTCACAAAGATTCTTCACATCTTGGAGACTACGTCACTGTTGGCAGCTGCTACTTTGGGATCGGTAAGCAATTGAGAAGCAGATCCGACTCTCGATGAACAAAAACTTCGTTCTATCCATCCCTACTCCTTCCCATCTTATTATACGGCACAGAAACATGGACGACGATAAACCAAGATGAGATGAGACGAAAAAAAACGTCGTTCTATCAGTCCCTACGGCACAGAAACATGGACGACGCTAAACCACGATGAGAAGGAACTTGAAGCAGTCAAGGGAACTGTTCTCCACTAGACCTTTGGAGCCGTCCATGTGACCGAGGGGTACTGAAGAAGATGAAACCATGAACTGTATGAGCTCTACGGCGACATGGATATAGTTAAAAGCGTATAAAAATCAAATGATTGCGCTGATTGAGCCATGCCGTACGTACTTGAAAGACGATGATCCAGTGAAAGGCTCCTTCGATTCGACAGCCATGGGTTGACAATGGAAGCAAGAGCGCCCACTTATCCAATGGAACGACCAAGTGCATAGGGAACTGTCTGTTCTTGGAATGTACAACACCGGAACAGTCAAGACGCCTTTTCTTGTCTGATACGACAATACATATGTGAAAAACCACCTCGCTTGGCTTGGGCTTGAGCAAAATACGTTTTTGTGTCCTATTAGTGAAAACCGTTTTGAACTAATCCGGTGTGGGTTGAGACGGCGCAGAAACATGGATGTTAATAAACCGATATAAGAAGGTACTTGGAGTATTCGAGAGAACAGTTCTCATCAAGATCTTTAGAGCCATCCGCGTGATCGAGGAGTACCGAAGAATATGGAACCATGAACAGTATGACCTCAACGGCGACATGGATATAGTTAAGAGCGCATAAAAATCAAATGATTGCGCTGATTGAGCCATGCCGTACGTACATGAATGACGATGATCCAGTGAAAGGCTCCTTCGATTCGACAGGCATGGGTTGACAATGGAAGCAAGAGCGCCCACTTATCCAATGGAACGACCAAGTGCATAGGGAACTGTCTGTTCTTGGAATGTACAACTGGCGTGACTTCGCAAAGGATAGAGGCGACTGGCGAAGTTTTGTGTTTTTGGACTAAATTGGCCCCCGGTTGTAGTGCCAAAAAGAGGAAAAATGTTAGATGACATCGATGAAAGAACCAAGTTCAGTACTAAAGTACGTTTAAATAGCAGCTTTACAAAAACAAATATAACAATAGCTTCGGAATTATTTGAAAAAGATACTATTAAATTTCTCTGATTTTTCAGGTTTTGTTGGAAAAATTCTTTCTTAAATTTCTAAAAAATCTATGCATTCACGAAACTATACTTAAAGCACCAATAGGCCGCATACACTTTCTATAAGCTTTAATACGCACTAGTACAGTAACCTTACTACGCCATTGCCAACCGTAGAAACAAGCGCCACTTGGGCGAAAAAAAATTGTAACTTCATAATTTTCCATTAACACCAAAATGCCATCAGCGAATGAGCTCCCAAAAAAAAAACACAAAAAAAAAACAAAAATACAACAACAACAACAACAACAACAATCACAATAAAACGGAAACAAAAAGCAAACTGAAATTCGCTAATCCCATACAAAGGACCAAAAATAGTCCTGAATATATATATACATACATATAAGTTTATCAGGGCTATAAGAGTTTTGGTAGGTCTGATATTTTTCTCGTTCAAAGCGAGCGTATGTTATGGAATGTGGTATGTGTAGCACAATTACTTACATGCCCCACCGGAAAACTCATTAACTAAGTGAGCATTTATTGCCTACTCAACGCCATAAACACGCGCGCGCCATGTCGGCTTGTCAGTTTCAAGGACTAAAAGATTTTCAGAGTGGCTAAATAAAAGAACTACAATCTTATATATGTGTGTGTGCTCGCCAATATGGGCTTAAAATATGGTTAGAAACTGGCTGAAAAAAGTGCATATGTGAGACTGGACTCGCACTAAATATCATTTAAGTTGAATATTACAAGGGTACAGATGTATATAGCGGTAAATGGCATTTTACGGTAACCACATTAGATTGGCAGTCGCAAGAGAGCTAGTGTCCAGCATTAAATTGGCCAACAGGCGGACCCACGTGATGTGGTAGCGCGAAACTGCAAGGAGGACCAAGCTAGGATCGCTGTATCAACTATCTATACTCAGTAAGGCATCACCGTTAATACAACTTACTCTTTTGAATTACGGCCAAGTGAGGTCGGTGCCACTTCACTTCGTTTTCTTACACTTCGCTATTTTCGCAAATGCCTTAATAATGGATTTCATTAAGCTTTCGAGTTTACTAAGCAACAATAATTACAAATAATGCGCTCGAAGCAGAAGCGCGATTAATTCAAAGGAACCCCTCCCCAACCACAAGCGTCGTCCCTTAGTGGATGTTGAAAGCTTCCATTCGAGCATGGCAAACCTCAAGGAACTACAGCAAATCCACAAAATACATTAAAAAGCCGGCAAACAATACAAGCTGAAATTAAAATACTCGAGCAACTTCAATCGGCAAACAAACAGCGGAGCAAACAAAGCTTGAGCAAACCAGAAATAAATGCTAATGAATTAAAGCAAAAGTGAAAAATAAAAAAGACTTTCTACAAAGTAAAGCAAATAGCAAGGACTCAGCGCACAACCGGCGCAAAAAGAAGGAAATCAGCCGCCGAGAGCTGTGATCGAATAGACGAAAATAGCAACAGAGCCAACACCAACAACACCGTAACCACCGACACTTCACTCGCGCGCTTAGTACTTGAAATAGATTTGAATATTTATGCTTATTGCCAAACCTACCTAACCTCACTCCACCTTCAACACCCGCATTCGACCAAATACGAAATGAGCTCAAAAGGAGCAATAAAAATGTACAAAGCCCGGCGCAGCGCAGGTCAGCCTGTAAATTAGGATTAAGTCAGCGCAACAAAGGAAACCCCTCTCGGACAACAACAACAGCAACAGCATAATCAGCATCAGCAACACTCGGGCGCAATCATCACTTGCCAATGCCGGCTGCAAAACGGCTGTGTGCCAAAGTGTTTCGTTCCGTTTTTCACATTTTCCTCGCAGCGTTACGTAATTAGAGAAAAAATCAGCGCGTTTCCACACCAAAGTGAAGCGTAAATTAATTGGATTAAAAGAGGCGGCGAGAGCCGTGTAGGCGAGTACAGTATGAAGCGGTCGCTTTTGTGCGGAATTGCAAATAAATAATGAACGAAAGCGTCCGTAAAGGACCAAACTAAGTGTAGGTAGGTGAAGGGCGTAGGCCGCAAGGAAATCTTAATCACCTTAGCTCAGGCCGTATTGCACGTGGCGCATTCAAGCAAGCAATCGCTTGTAGTTGTGCAATCCTTTGTTTTTAATTTTCTAAGAAATTTCCATGCTTCTCTTCATGCTTTTGAAATGAGCGGAATTATTCGCATAAAGCGCTGGATTTCAAATGAACTTTGAAATACGGTTATTCTTACGCTTTGAAGTGTGGCTGCTTAAATTAACGGCGTTTTAAGTGGAGATTGCTTGGAAACTAGTTTATTCTGTAGAGTGCTTTAGATATCGGATTATTGTAGAACATTGCTGTTACATATCAGTTGTCGTGTCTTCTGACACGGGTCTCAAGAAGACACCTATAAGAGCAGCTGAGGTCCGTCCTTCAGTATAAAGCTCACACGACGAGATTACGAAGAACGAAGACTAAAACTCATAGAAAAATTAAGTCCCGGTTTCAAGATTTTCAGGGTTAGTCTACAAATTTCAATTCAACCGAATTTTTTCGAGAGAAAAGTTTCTGTAAGATATAATCCATTACGATTTCGCAGATTGAAGTTCCTAATGGTTCAGTTCAAGTATGGAATTTTACATTCTTCGACAAAACAGCTGTTATGTCTTCTGACACGGGTCTCAAGAAGACACCAATATGAGCAGCTGAGATCCGTCCGTCAGTATAAAGCTCGTCTCAGGAAGACACCTATAACCTATAAGAGCAGCTGAGATCCGTCCGTCAGTACAAAGCGCACACGAGGAGATTCCGAAGAACGAAGACTAAAACTCATACAAAAATGAAGTCCCGGTTTCAAGGTTTTCAGGGTTAGTCTACAAATTTCAATTCAACCAAAATTTTTCGAGAGAAACGTTTTTTTAAGGTATAATCTGTACCGAGTTTTAGATTCTTCGACAAAAGAAGCACAACTCATGGTGGAGAACTCTAAAGGAACAATGAAATGAAGAGTTAACCTCAAGAGTTCCTCCTTTTGAAAAAAAGTGGTAATTCCCGGAATACCGGAATCGGCGGTTTCCCCGTCCTTATTAATGGTGCAGAAGGGTGGACGATGTCAACATCAGATGAGAGAACACTAGTCGTTTCCGAGAGAAAAATTTTGCGCAAGATTTATGGACCTCAGAACATTTGTAACGGCGAATACCGCAGACGATGGATCGATGAGCTGTACGAGTTATACGACGACATTGACATAGTTCAGCGAATAAAAAGACAGCGGCTACGCTGGCTAGGTCATGTTGTCCGAATGGACGAAAACACTCCAGCCCTGAAAGTGTTCGATGCAGTACCCGCCGGAGGAAGCCGAGGAAGGGGAAAGCCTCCACTCCGTTGGAGGGACCAGGTGGAGAGTGAGTTGGTTACACTTGGGATCTCCAACTGGCGCCGAACTGCGAGGGAAATAGTGCGACGACTGGAAGTGCGGACTATTGATTGTAGTGGTGATGAGTATACCCACATCCAAAACATTTAGACACTAGAAGTTGATTTTCCGTATGAGCTTCGACAAAAATGGTCTGTCATTATCCTTTTCAAGTCTTAGAATGACTTTGTAGTCACAATAGAACTCAATTTTCAGACTTGTTAGAGTATATTTTCCAAAAAACAAATTCTCGAGTGTAGAAGACACGTCTCGTTTCTCTTCAAAGCCGATTTAAACACTTGTATACCTCATTTGCTTAGCAAAACAACCTGCCCGTCCAGTCCAACACCGAAATCTACGATTACTCGCGCAGACTAGAACAACAGATTTAGCTTCGTTTCAGCACAATTCTTATCAACACATGTCTTTATTTGTTTACTCGCAGAATTGAGATAAAAATGAAAGTGTGCTTGAATTCCGCGAATTCGCTGCCACCACACACACACACGCTAACGGGGCCAACAACGCGCGTGCTGTGCAGGAAAAAAGAAGAAAAAACAGCGTTGGAGCGCCCAAAAAAGCTGTAGAATTGCTCAACAGATAAGCGCCACCAAAACGTAAAAACGACGACGACAACGTTGGAGAAGCCAAGTACGGCGAGTAGCACAACAACAAACAGTAAATAAATAAATAAAAGCAACAATGATAATAACAAAATAGCAGCATTGGCTGCAAAAACAACAAGCAACAGTCAAATAATAATATAGTAGACAAAATAATAAAAAATGTATGTATTCAGAGTAGTGTGGTGGCTAGCGGCAGCGCACGGAGAGCGAGCGGACGTTCAGCTGAGGTGCGACTTGCCTATTACTCGTCAACCTTAACGTCGCTGTCAACGACGCAATCACCATGAATGTGACAAACTAATGCGCCAGCATTAGCCAAAGTTATTTGCTGGTTGTTTTTTGTTGTTGCGCTTTTTTGGAGCCGATCGCGCACACGAATGAATGCGACAACGCAGCACCTAAAAATATCGGATCGAATGTCTCTCTAATGCGACAGAGCACCTCACAATGCAATTCGGCTGCTCATAAATGCCAATAGCGCAACAACAACAGCAAGTTAACAGGCGAAACTAATTTATTGGAGGAGCAGCAGCCAGCAGCGGCGGTAGCAGACCGCAGAAACAGTAAAAGCACAACCGCAAGCGCAGCGACGACGGCAATGAAAGTCACGGCGGCGGTGGCGACGGCAGCGCTCTACCACCACACTTAGTACTAGTGGTAGCATTGAAGGGCAGCAAATGCAACAACAACAACAAGCAACAGGCAAAGCGGAGCGAAGCATTGCGAAGCGAAAAGAAATTCATGAAAAAAAATATTTGTAGCAACAACAACAACTGTATTTCGCACAACAAATATATTGAGTTTTGTCAACACAACGAATGGCGACAACGAAAATATACATATGTATGCGCCCCCTCTTCCGAGAGTCCACCGTTAGCGCCCACACAAATGCCATACACAGCACAGCAACTCAAAATTTATGCGTTGTTGGAACCACATTGACGACAACCAGATCCAGTGGCAAGTCAATTTGACTAACTGGCTAGTCGGCCAGCTGGTTGGCTGACTGACTGAGTGGCTGGCAAAGCGAGCTACAGCGAGTGCCAAACGCGCTACACGCTTGTCAATGTGTGCTGCGGAGAGGTGTGAATGAGGACGGTGGCGGTGTGCAAACAAGCGCAGGGACAAGACGTGCCGTAAGATGGTGGCACAGGCGAATATTTTTTGATAACCGTTGCGCTTGACACATGACAGCAACAGCAGCGACGGCAGCAGTGGCAGCGTCAACAGTGACTGCGCCAGCGAACGCGTCAGCAGTGACAGTACAGTGGCAAATAGCCACATTGTGAGTATGGAAATCATAACACAAACTCATATACACATACATACATATAGAGACACGTTACTACCAATACTTCGATTGCTCTTCCGCAAAAGCTACGCTGAGCGCTGAGCAAAGTTGGAGTGACAGCAACAAATGCTAGAGCTGCGACGATTCGAAGGCCCTGAGAGTAGTATGTTAAAGTGTATTAGTTTCGCATGCGATATAGAGGGTGTGCGGGTTTGTTAAGCTGAAATAATGTGGTTCAGATTTTATTGTACATATTGTTGACATAACCTCAAAATACTTATTCAAAGTATGAATATAGTTCTCACTAAGGTCGGTTTGAAGCAACCAAATCATTACAGCTAGCATTGGTTGCTGGTATTCTCAAGTATGCTGAAAATTAGGTTACTACCAGAATGAAATTTTATTATAGAAACGATCTACCAGCCTACCAAAGAGCAATGTATTACAAAAGTTATCACCTATAGTCTTGATATTGACTAAATGGATTTAATATTCAATTACTCATATTCAGTAAGTATAACCAATTGGCGCCAAACTGCCAGAAGGAGGGATACGAGGCGCGCTGTTTTGGACTCGGCTGTAACCGCGTAAGCGGTGCCTACGCCAGTCAAGAAGAAAAATAGATTCAGTAAGTAAAAGAATGCCTAAAAATTAAGGTATCCGAAATAAATAACCTCAAAAATATTCGAATTTATTTTTTTTTAGTTTCTTTGAAGAAATTATATTTTTTTCCTATAAAGACGATGTAAAAGACTTACATATATATTTAGTAAAGTGAGAACAAATTTTCGAATTTAGTACTGAATTGTTTTTCAAAATTTTAAGTTACTCAGTAATACAAATTGACTGACCCTGTATTACATATGATGATGCATTCAACGGTACAGTGTACCGGTTTGGAATGAGTACGTTCAAATTTTTTCAAAGATAGAAATAAAGTAATTTGATTGAATTTTTAAGACCACACGGAAAGAGAGGTGAACCTGTGCCGTATTAAGCCAAGGCGGGGTCTGTAGCAAAGTTAAGGGACACATCTACTGTGTAATTTCAAACAAAAAATCGATTTTAATATATTAAAATATCAAATCGATATCTCAAATAGTTTTTGAGTTATAGCAATTTAAAGAGTAGCCGCTCGGCAGCTAGACAGTCTCATTAGCTACGAGACGTACCTGAGGTATTGTTCAGAATCTACTGTACTGAGAAAAGCTTCTTCAGCTGAACAAGCCCCTTTTCGAAGAAGAGGAAGGTGAATTATATGGCTCTGGAATAGCAGATTAGCTGTAAGTATGATTTTAAACCACTTATAACAGTGAAAACGATCATTTTATCTTTAAACGCGTTGTTCGAAACAGCTTTTTCCGAATTTGCTGCAGTGATTACTCAAAAACAATTGATCCGATCACTATCGGATTTTTTTTACATGTTCGATATATAGTTCTCTGTACAATGACCTATCTGATAAAAAAATCGAATTTTGGCAGGCCAAAAACGACCGAAATTTTGGGTAAAATTCGACTATTTTTTTAAAACGCCGCCATATTGTCAATTTTTGATTTTTTTTATCGTAGGTCATTGTACAGACAATATTATCTAGTTTAACGAGAGTTTTTTTTTTATTTCATCCACGGAGAAGGCCGGAATCACTGCAGCTGTGAAGAACCTTTTTTTCGCGCCGTCGATATCCAGACTATAAGTTTAAAATATTGAATTTTTTTCTTCAAAAATTTCATTGAAAATTCTTAAAACATATATTCTTAAACTTTTGAAATATTTTGTTTAATAAAAATTCCCAAAAATCACCTTTTTTAGGCCATTACACTAGGTGTGCCCCTTAAGGTAATTGAATAAAATAAAAAGAATTATTTAATAAAAGCTTATAAAATTGCTGTTCCAGAGGCTCTTGTTTCTTGCCGTCAATAACAGTACCCATATCTGTTTTCAGCAGCTCAACGAACTGCACTAGTTCGTCACCCACGCTGTTCTGCAAATCATCGACGCAAGCACTGTTTTCCAAAATCTATTCTGTGTTAAGGAATTTTAGCTGTCGAAATACTCCAAAAACACCGCGAAACCGTAGCATTTGCTACTCTTGCTACGTGACTAATCCTGCACTGAGGTGAACTCATAGTCAATTTGAAACCACCGCTCAGTTACACTTTAAGTCCACTTCGCATTTTTGATTTTTGAAATCGGAAGAATATACTACGTGAGGAAGTGTTTCGAGTGAATAAAGAAACACATCAAAATTCTGAGTAAGAATCTTTCATATAAATGTGACTTAGAACCAGTAGATACCACCCTTTACCGATAATATTCAGAAATACTTCACAATTAAGTGAAAATGTTAGGTAAAATAAGAGCGAACCTCTAAATAAATAAGGAAGGAAAAGGTAAATAAATAGGGAAACAACCAGTGTTTCGAAACGAACCCACTGTACGAAGTCATAAATACCGTACTTCAAATATATGCGAACGAGTGCGAGGAAAGGTGATACACAGACGACGGAAGGGAAATGTGTTGCGCTGTGTTTGCTTTGGATGAAACCGCAACTGGTGGCGGCGGCAGCGGCAACTGCTAGAGCTTGTGGTGGTCGCTGATTATGGCGAGGTGAGAATGTGACGAGAGATGTAGACAAAAAAAGCACACAAATAGAAGCGACGATACAAAGCAAGTGCTATGGGCGAGTTACTTGGCGCTCGCCACACTTGATATGAACGAATGTATGAATGTTTTTGGATGTGTGTGTGTCAGTGTGTGTGCGCGCTCCAAAGCTGCTACAAACAACTGAAATGTCCGAGTTTTTGTTGTTGAATTTTATTGCCGTTGACTGGCATTGCTTGCTAATGCTGCTGTGTTTTCGAAAAATTGACTGCTACGTATTTTTTTTGTTGTTATTGCTGCAAGTGATCGCGCTCGCGAGTAAACACACAACACACACACTTGAGCAGCAATAAATACTCGCACGAAACATACTACATGGACGGACAGACATAAAGCTGCGGCGTGTAGTGAGCGCGCGGCAACAGAGTTGTGGTGGGGGCGGCGGACGGGGGCAGTGAAATACGAAAAAATGCGCAGCAACAAAAATCAACTCGCCAACGCCGCCACATGCCAGAAAATGGAAATATAAAAATAAGAGAAACAAAGCGAACGCGCAACAAAAATAAACAACAACAACATGTATGTGTTAGTGTGTGTGCGTGTGTACATGTAAATACATACATACTCGTACATATATGTATGTATAATAACCACAAAAGATAACAACAGCAATAAAAAGCTGCGGCAAGCAACCTTAACAAAAACAACAATAAGGCAGCACAACAACAACAGCAACAAGTGCGCGCTGTACAAATGAGTAACGCAAACATTAACGAACGAACACAAGCACGAAAAAAAAACAAAAACAACTTTGGTATTTTGTCGTATATTTTCCGATTTTTAACGATTCAAGCAACCCGCAACTGCAACTACAACAACAACAACAAATATTAATGGCGTTGGAGACCCCGAAAAAGCTGACACAATCGCGCACACGAACACACACACACAGCCATGCATTATTGTACATTAAAATACCCGTACAACAACAACAATATGCATGCAAGGCAGGCTTGCATGTGGAGACACCGACGGCACACAAACGCACGCATTGCTCCATACACAGCTGTACATATGTATTTACATGCATAATTACGTGCTCATGCGAGGCAGCAGGCAGCAAGAGTGGTGCTGCTTGCTTGCTGCTGGTAACAGTTGCCACACCACAAAAGCACGACAACGACAAGGCGACACAGCGCGGCGCGGCGCAAAGTAAATGCGGAGAAGGCGGAAAGAGAAAAGCACAGCTGAGCGGCGGTTGTGGTTGCCTACATATATGTGTTGGCGTTGTTATTGTACTTGTAGTTGTTGTTGTTGTTTTCGTAAGCGTTTTTGTTGGCGCTGCTGTGTTGTGATTGCCTTAATTGTTGTTTTACTGATTTAGTTGTTGTAGTTGCTGTTGGCCGACTTATTTAAATTTCATAGTTGTTGTTGTGGTTGTTGTTGTTGACGCTGCAATGCAATTGCTTGTGTGACTGCTAGCCGCGAGCCGCGCGCTAACACACAAAATTCCAATTCCAATTCCAATTGTATGCAGTTGTTGTTGTTGTTGACTTGGCTGTTACTCAGCTTTGTGACTGTTGCTGCTTTGCGCATTTGTTAATGCCAGTGCCGTTGTTATACCAAAGCTTCAGCATAAAACGGAAAAACACAAAACTGAAACACACACACATACGGGCGCACATTAAGCAAAGCCTAGCGCGAGCAAAGGGCAAGAAGCGTGCGAGCGCAAAGCAAGCGAGCGCCAGAGAGCCAATTTGCAGCTTATGAGCAGTGCGCGGCGTGTGGGGTGGGGTGTTGAGGAGTCAGCGCGCATAGCCTAGCGGTGAGCGCTGCTGGTGAATGGAAAGTGGCGAACGGTGGGGAATAGTGTAAAGCAGCACCGACACCAAAAACAACTGCCTCTACAACAAAGTGATGTATGGGGTGCGCGGAGTGGAGCGGGGGTTGTGGGGAACACGCGCGCGTTAAGTTAAGGTAACAGTAGTAAGAGTTACTCAGCGCTCAGCTGGAAGAGAGAGTGTAAGGTGCGTTAGAGACGGCGGCTAGTACGAGTACGGTTATGGCAGTGGCAGTGGCGTTGACAATTCGATGTGACACAGTGAGGCAATTGAACGGTACGCGCGATATCAGTAGCCAAAAAACACAGAAACGCATAACAGTGACTACAGTGACTACCAACAACAACAAGTGTATTTGCATATTAATTAGCGAAAATATTGTCAGTGAAGCACAAATAACTGGGCAAAAGTGTAAAGAATCCAGTCAACTAAAGTGTGTGTATGTTTCTTGTAGAATCGTTGTAGTATCGCAAACGAAACGCGTAAATAACGTAAATAAGTTAGAATGTCAGTGAGACAGCTAGTAAGGCGGCAGTTAGTCAGTGGCAGTCTGAGCAAGTAATCAAGTGTCAGTGGTAGACGCGGCAGCAACAACAACAAAAAGCAGCACTTGGTGCGCGCCTGCAAAGCTTTAACACATAGCTGAAACAGCAACAACAACAACAATAATAATAATAAACAACAACATCACAACAGCAGCAGCAGCGGCAGCGGTGGCGATAGCGCGCAGACGGCAGCACCACGTCAAGCATACATACTACAAACCGAGTGGAGCAAGTACAACGAGCGGCGGCCAACAACGCGTTCGCAGCTGCGATGACAGCGACGGAGACGACGGAGCATGCCACACACAGTTTAAATATGTGAAATTAGTACAAATCGTGATTTCAACGGTGAACGACGAACGTACGGCGGGCTGCACACAACACAACACGTTGTTGCGGAACGGACGCGCAGGCAACACACAACGGAGAATAAAAACAGCAACAACAACGACAACAGTAACAGCAACAGCAACAATACCAAAAGTAAGCGAACAAGCAAGCAAGCAAGCTATCAGGCGAGTAAGCAAACAAACAAGCACAAAAGCCAGGCAAGCCAAAGTAAGCAATCGAGCGAACAGCGAACGAGCCAGTAACCACAAGTGGTGGCGGAGCGAAGAGCAATAGCGAGCGAGTATATAGCAACAAAAACATAACAACAACAATAACACAAGTAGTGCTGCAGCCAACACGAAAGCAAAGTAGTAGCAAGAGGAGCTAAAATAGCAACAACAACAACAGCTAGCATTGCTCCACGCCACAGCGAGGGGAAAAAAGCAAAAGAAAAAAAACTGCAAACACCTCCAAAAGCACCAGTGCATGCATGCCAGGCAAGCAGATATTCGGACAATCAGCTCAGCCAGTTTGCCAGCTACAGCTAACACAATAAAAACAAGAGTGAAAATACAGCTGACGGCTGCACGACACGACATACGACGTACGAGCTAAACATCGCGCGCGCACACACACACACGCACGTCGCACACACGAGCGTACAGGCTAATTCGAATCGAACGAGGCTAATGCGAGGCGAGTCGGATTGATAGGCGGCAAAGAGAAAAGAAACGGCAGTTGCAGCGCAAGGCGAAGGCAACAACTCCATGGTCACGAAGCTAATGCGACAGCAACACCACGACAACTAGAATCAAGTCAACGCAACAGCAACAGCAACACGGCCGACACGCAGGACACTTGGCAAACTTCCCCCATTCCTAATCCCAACCCTGAACCACCGACGTCGCGTTACCCCTCCACATTCACAGCACCTACTACTACTACTACTGGACGAGCTTTGCGGCGACGTCTAACGCGACAGCAGCAGCAGCAAGTGTATGCGATACCCAAAAAATTGCAGGTATCAGCGAAAACAGATAAGCGAAGCGACAACAACAAGAACTCCAACACCACCACCAACAACAACGACGACAAAGTTAACGGTTGTACAAATAACAGTACAGCACGTGAAGGTGACAATAAGTGTCCCCTGGCGACTGGGACAGTCAGCACTGTCAGTACTATAGTAACAGCGCTGGCGAGAACGAAACGGCAACGCGGTAGAAGGCGGCACGTAGTCGGTACGCGTACTGTGATCGGTTATAATTTTGGCAAAAGAAAAACGGGCAGTGCTTTGGGAAAAACAACCACCTGTACAACTCAACCAAATAGTGCAATCGTTAGTAATCGCAATCGCGAAGTGAAAAACAACAATACGGAAACGTCGAACAACAACTTGTCAAACGTTTCAACAACAACTATAACGGAGCTGACGGAAAAATCATTGAAGACGTCGCCCGCAACGGAGTCGCAGGTATTGGAGCAGAGGGCCAAAGAGTCAAAGGTTGATTCTGACGCTGAGGAAGCGCCGACAGCGACGACGACGACGACCGATTCGGCTCTGTGCCCGCCCAATACCGAAAAAGCTAACAACATTCCCCCACCACAGTTACGACGTCGTCGCAAAGCGCGCCTTACGTACAAACGCGCGCCACCGACACCATCGCCGTCTTCCATGTCCCTGTCGGTGGCGCTGCCTGCACTGCACGCAGCTGCCTTAACGACAGGTGCGGGAGCGGCGACGACTAATGGCAACAGTAGCGGTGGCACCGCCGCACTTTCACCCACATTTGGCGTGGGCGGCGAATCGCTGCCCAGTCCAACGAGCGATCGCGTCGAATGGTCACGTTCCACCATACTGGATTTCATCGAGGATTATCGCATGCATCGTGTGCTGTGGGATCCCAACACCAAAGGTTATCACATCAAGCAAACCAAGTATGAGGCACTGAAATTGCTCGGCAACAAATATGGCACCGAGATACGCTCGATACGCAGTAAAATCAAGAGTTTACGCTCGTCATTTCATCGCGAACATGGCAAGGTGATGATCGGCAGGCAAAAAGGTGTCCACTACCAGCCCATGTGGTTTGCATACGACGCCATACGTTTCATACTCGACGGCGAGGGCGGCAATGGTGGTGGCGCAGCAGTGCGCGGCCAACACGCGCAAACTTCGGCGATCGGTGTGGAGGGCGAAGCTGACGAAGTGGAAGAGAAACTCGCATTGTTACGCGACGATAGCGTAGACGATGGCGGCGGCGGTGGCGGTGATGACGGTGCGGACGGCGCTCGCACGGAGAGTGGCGAAATGGATGATAAATACGCGACAACGATGGAGGCAGCAGTGCGCGCCATACAAGCAGCAGCGCTAGCTGGTGCGCGTGAGAGCGGTGGCGGCGGCGCCGTAACGTCCGGCGCAAATGCAGCGGCAGTGGCGGGCACCACTGTCGATGAGTTGAAAGTCGAACCGCAAGCCACAAATGTAACAGCGGCGGCGTCAGCAGTGAATGCTACAAAAACAACAGCAACAACTGTGGTGTATGGCATGAAGACAGCTGTCAATAGCCAGCTATTTAATGCATCATGCGTAGCACAAGCAACACCAACAACAACAACAACAAATGTAACTACAGTAGCGGGTGAAACGCTCGCCGCCACGGCAGCCAACGCGACCTCTGCGAATAGCGCGGTATCAACGGCCGCGTCCACAGCAACAACAACGACAGCAACAGCGTTATTGCCACACAGCAAACTGCTTGCCAACAATGGCAACAATAACAACAACAACAACAATAAGAATAACAATAATATAAATGTTAGCAACGCAATGGCCATGATGACAATGACAACGCCAGCGTTGACAATTATCGGCAGCGCTGGACTGGCAATGGGCCTTGGCGGCCTGGCGACAATGACAACAGCAGGCGGCGCAGGTAGTCTCAACGGTGTGCTCGGTGGTGGTGGTGGTGCAACAGTTGGTGGCACAACAATGTCGCACGCGTTCGGCGCTACAACACCACTACATCATGCCGCCGCCGCCGCCAACGCGGATGGCGACGAATCGTCAGTCGCGAGCAATAGTTTAGTGGCGCGCGTAGCAGCAGCTGTGGCGGCAGCAGCAGCCGCTAATGCTGCCGCGGCGGCCAATGCAAATCGGAATGTCGCTATCGCTATGGACGAACAACAACAACTGGCTGTGGTAAGTAGACGCATAACTGCATATACATATATATGTAAATGTATTTACAAGCTCCTACATACTGAAATATATAATATATTTGTATATAAAAGTATGTATGTAAGCGCTGATAAAGCACGCGGGTGTCAGCGCGGCGCGGTGGTAGTAAATTTTTACTACTGCTGCTGCCATTAGCTGGTGTCGCGCTGCTGCCGAAAGTCTTACTGTTATTTTTGTGGGGTTTTTATATTCGGTGTCTATCGATATTCCATTCTGTTTGTTTATTTCATTTTCATTTTCTTTTTCGCTTTTATTTGTCTTCGTTTTTATTATTTCATTATTTTTGCGTTTTGTGTTCTCTGAGACTCTCGACTTTCGTCAGCATGTCTAACTGTGTACACATTGCTGTGCATACTCGCACATACAACAATACAGACAGACATACATACTCGCACATAAGTAGTGTCATATATGCTTTTGTTGTTGTTGTGACTTTTTTTTTCATCAGTGGTTTGACTTGTTCGTATTATGCTGATGAGTTGTGCGCCGAAGGTGTGAGACGTCAGTTAACCTACACCGCGCGTGTAGATATTTGAGTATTTCTACATATGTATGTCTGTATGCATATATTTAGGCGATAAGGTGTGTGTATTTCGTGCTTTGCGCTTCGTTGCCGTCATGCGTTGAGTACGCCAGGCAGCGAGTATGGCGGCTTACCTTATTGCGCTGCAATGTTGGGGCATTTGGCGCTTTGTCACCACAGCTCCTGCTTTTCAGTGCCATATGATTCGTTATTCATTTAACAGTTTTTGTTGTAGTGTTAACTGTCGTCGTAGAATGCACGAATGGGCAGCAACGCGTGATTTAACGACACGTTATAAGCAACCCTGTGAGAAATTGATTGCCTTATTTGTCATGCTGAGCAAATGAAGAACACTCTACCTACCAATATTTTGCTTGGCTAAATTAATTTTTAATGCATAATTATTTAAAAAAAAAAAGTTGAAATGCATGGTTTTCTTTATTTAGCGTTTTGTTTTTATATTTCCAACTCTTAACCCACAAATCGAACCTTTTTGCAATATATTTTCGAATAAATATGTTTGATCGAATCTCGAATATTAGCTGCTTTATCAATATTATTTGTCGATTGAAGTAGTCCTTTCGTTAAATTTTCCGTCAATAAAGCCGCCAAAGGTTTATATAATTTCTTTTTATATAGACTGCTTACAGTCCCACCAAACACACAGCAAAACCTCCTGACCGTCAATCCCGGCTTGGTCACTGTTTGGGAAGATTCACCGCCCTTAGACCACGACCGTTTTCGCTTGATATTGTCGTAAGTGACCCTTTTTTCGTCGCCACTCACCATTCAAATGGGTCGAGTTCGTTCCGTTTCAGCAGCATATCGCGGGCGTTGATTCGGTCCAGAAGGTTTTTTTGCGTCAAATCATGCGGCACCCAAACATCAAGCTTTTTTGTGTATCCAGCCTTCTGCCGATGGTTTAAAATGGTTTGGTGACTAACTCCCATCTCTTGGGCGATGTCACGAGATGCCAAATGCCGGTCTAACTCGATGTTTTCCACGATTTGATCGATATTCGTCTTTACAGGTCTTCCGTCGGCTGGCTTATCCATCGTGTCGTTTTCACCCGCTCTGAACCGTCGAAACCATTTCTCCACAGTTCGAAGTAACAGAGTACCATCCCCCAAAACACCATTAATCTAATCACGAAACGTTTTTCTAGCGGATTTGCCGGATTTGAACGAAGGAAAACTTTAAAATAGCGCTAATTTCGGCTTTAGTGAACTCCATGTTTACACGTCTATAACTGTTGAACACAATATCCAAACTAGTCATGCATAGCGTCGTTTTGTAGGTTATGTCAAGACCTTTGAAAGATGTATATTATTGATAGATACGAGCTCTGTAGCGCTTTATACATAGCCGCGAAATTCAAAAGACAAAAAGGCGAAAGGGAGACATTTGCCAACCTAATATTAATTTATTACAAGTGATAGCAATTCAAATAGAGTCTACTTTAAGAACAAAATAGTGCGACCAAATGGCTTCCGAACGTTAAGTCCTCTCAGAAAGTTAGATATATTCCTATTAGAAATTTATTACAGTCAAAAATACAATAGGCGGTTCAAAATTGTCTGCCTGAAGAGAGTTTCTTTCAAAAATTAACGCTGTTCCAATAATATAGGAACTTCTTCGCCACTTTTGGTTGAATATTCACAAAAAATTGGTCGATACTCCTTCAGGGCAGTGTTTTACAGAAAATGACATGAACATGAACAGTTTTTTGACATTTCAACATTTTAATAAAAATATTAATTATAAACTCTCTCCTATAAAAAGAATCTGTCTGCAAAAAAAATAAAGATTAAAAAAGAGGGAGCTCTTTTTCTGTTCTCTCAAAGAAATCTCATTAGCAGTTTGTTTGCCAATTCCTACCGGGCACTTGAAGTGATTTACAAATGAGCGCGCGTTTTGCGGCTTTCGCTGCCAACGAAAATTTCAACGCTGGCGTTGGCAGAGCAACGACTGCAGTTGCTGATAAGCTCACGGCAACAAATGTGCTTTATTTACTCTTCAAGCGAATGCGTCAATGTGTGAATGTGTGTGTGTGTTGAGTTTATTAAGTGTATGCGTGCAAATAATTCTCGGTAAAGCTGCTGATGCAACAACAGCTATAATAAAATGACTGCAACAACAATAGCAATAACAACAAAAAAGCAGCATTGGCATGTGGGGTACTGCTGCGCTGTTGAACTTGTAGCCACAATCAGTGTTGTTTTTTGTTTGTTGTTTTTGTTATTTTAATTTTGTACAAAATTTCTGTATTAATATGCATGACATTGTGGCTTGTGCTGTGCGGTGCCTGGCATTTTATTGTAATTGTTGTTGTTGCAACAGCGCTAATGCTTTGAGTGCACAAAGCCAACAAAGCTTTTACATTTCGCTTTTCGCTTTTTTTTCTGATTTGATTTGCTGTTAGAGAGTCAAGAGCTTGTTGTTGACATGTTCGACTGGTTTTCACTTGCAGGCGCGGTCCACGGTCGCAGCTGGCGCGGCGGGTGCGACAGGCCTGATCGGCGCTGGAGCTGGCGCTGGCACTGCCAATACGACAGCAACGACGGCCACCGATTACGAAGCCGACATACAGAGCTTTTGTTGCAACATCAGTGCGGACGATGTGAAAACCGAAATTGTAAGTTCACCTTTACGCACAGCGATTTCACCGCTGCTACAGCCGACCAAACTAATGACTAATCCAAATGAATTTCATTTCACTCATTACTTCTCCTTTTGCTTTGCCGCACTTACAGATCGAAGGCGACACGAATGAACTAGTCATGCTTGAACAACAACAGCAGCAACAACAACAACAGCATCAACAGCAACAACAGCAGCAACACCCACGTTCGTGCAGCGTCACACCACTGACAGCAGCTGCGGTCAATTACTATAATTTGCCACCGATGGCCGAATTGCCAATGTCTTCCAGCGTGGGTGGGCGCAAACGCAAGTTGCTTAGCTTACACGCCGATACCGCCTCGCCGTCGAAAAAGTCCGCATTGGCGCTGCAGCAACACTTACAGCAACAATTACAATTGCAACATCAACACCAACAGCAACAACAGCAGCAACAACAACAAACACAGACGCAACATTCCAACGCACAAGCGAGTTCCAAGCAACGCGGCGAACGTGAGCTACTGGCCGCCGGCGCTGCTGGTGCGCTCACTTTCGCCGCCGTAGGCAATAGTCATAGTCAAAGTCAAAATAGCAACAATAACAACAACAGCGGCGGCGGCAACAATCCAAACAGCAATGGCAGCGGCGGCAACAGCTTGCATAATCTAAGTGCCAATCAAAATCCAAAGGCCAACACCAACAACAACAACGCCGCAAGCAGTAGCAGCAACAACAACAACAACAGCACGCAATCGCTGAACGATGAGTACGGTGTATTTGGCGAATATGTAGCCATAACCATACGCAAACTGAAGACCCCAAAGTCAAAGATTGTCATAAAGCATCTCATCAACAATCTACTGTACGAGGCCGAGATGGGCAAGTATGATCACGGCATGCCATCGTCCAAAGAACCACCGCAATTGTATAAGATGTGATGTAAGGACGCCAGGTTGCACGCGCCGCAGCTGACCCCACCAGCAACTGTACCGCCTCGGTTGTGCGACGCCGTCAAGCTGGAAGCGTCGTTGCCAAACATTAAAACAGAAACTGAAGATTGTCAAAGCAGATGCGGTCGAAGTGCATACAGTTGTGGGGGTCGCTGTGGTGGTCGGCCAACACCTGGACACTAGTCATAGTTGAAGCAAAGCGATCTAGCGCCAAGTAAAGTCAAGTGGAGTGGAGTGAAGTGACGACGAGTGAAGTGAAGCAAATAAAAAGCAGAAGAAAGCAAAGCAAAGTGATGTTTTCAGTAAAGAAGTGCAACAATTGTTATAAAGAATTAAGAAGAAAGAAACGTGAAATGCGTTCAAATCAGGGAATATTAAAAAAATAAAGAAAAAATGTGAATTTCAAACAAAAAATTATTTAAAATATATTATGTATATATACAAAAGAATATATATATATATATATATACTAACATGCTTATGTATATATGTATGTATAAACGTAAATGTAAACATAAACAAATATATTTGTAGAACAAAGCATATAAGTGAGAAATAGTTAAAGCTTTTAGCAAAATGGGGAATGCATATTAATCATGTGAAATGTGAAATGCGAAACGTTAGGTAATGGCAAACGTCGTACAGCAACGGCTGCAGCGGGAAAGCAGTAGTTAAAACACACACACATACACACAGACACATACATACACACACCAACATACCATACAATTTTACTACTTTATATACATTAAACTCAGGTGCCTTTTTGATAGTCAAATAAGTTGTTATTAAATATATACTTTATTGTATTTATCTTTATATAAAATATATATATAATATATACCTTACATGTGTATAGCAAAAAATATATTCATATACATACATATATGAATTAAAAACAGAAAATGTAAAAAGCAAAAAGCAGAAAGCAGAAACTTTGCAAGCAAATTAAGTTGCAATAATGAAAAATAAATTTATTTACTAAATGAATTGCTAAAGATAAAGTGAAAAAACTACTTAATTTTAACTTTATATTTTATTTTATTTTATTTTACTTACAATATTTGTACAGAATGTACCTTTTAAATTGAAATGTTGAAAATTGCTAAATAAAGTAACAATGGAATTGAAATGGTGTGGAATTTTTTATAAAAAAATTAAAAATTTAACATAGGAACTGTGTTCAAAAAATAACGGGAATTTTCGTTTTTGAAAAAATATTTATTATTAACAATGGAATTGAAATGGTGTGCAGCTTTTTTTTGGTATTTAAAAATTAAAAAAATAACATTGGAACTGTGTTCAAAAAATAACGGGAATTTTCGTTTTTGAAAAAAAATATTTATTATTAACAATAGAATTGAAATGGTGTGCAGCTTTTTTTTGGTATTTAAAAATTAAATATTTAGCATACGAGGTGTGTTCAAAAAATAACGGGAATTTTTGTTTTTTTTTTTTTTGAAAAAAAAAAATATTATTAACGATGGAATTGAAATGAAGTGAAGTTTTCTTGGTATTTAAAAATTAAAGATTTAATATACAAGTTGTGTTCAAAAAATAGCGGGAATTTTCGTTTTTTGGGAGAAAAAATGTTTATTATTAACAATGGAATTGAAATGGAGTGGAGTTTTTTTTGTATTAGAAATTAAAAATTTTAGCATACGAGGTGTGTTCAAAAAATAACGGGAATTTTCGTTTTTGAAAAACAAAAATATTTATTATAACAATGGAATTGAAATGGTGTGCAGCTTTTTTTTGGTATTTAAAAATTAAATATTTAATAAACGAGTTCTGTTCAAAAAATGACGGGAATTTTCGTTTATTATTAGCAATGGAATTGAAGTGGTGCAGTTTTTTTTGGTATTTTAAAAATTTAGCATATGAGGTCTGTTCAAAAAATAACGGGAATTTTCGTTTTTGAAAAAAAAAATTATAATTAACAATGGAATTGAAATGAAGTGGAGTTTTTTTTTTGGTATTTAAAAATTACATATTTAATATACGAGTTGTGTTATAAAAGTAACGGGAATTTTCGTTTTTGAAAAAAAAAAAATTATTATTCGTTTACTACAATGCAACATTGACGTGGGAGTGGATACGTGTGAGCAGTTCGTGATCCACTTACGCCAGAGCGCTGGACATATTGTCTTTGAGTGAGCTCGCCAAAAGCTGGAGAACAACCAGCACCTGCGCAGTAGCGAGCTCTTTCTGGCCCACAGTGTATCGAAAACGGTCTTTGCAGCTACTTTCGCACAGTAAGGCTCATCTCTCCGCGCTCAAATGATCGTCCTATTGGTCATTTCCCAATAGGTACACACGCGATGAGGCTAGGGATCAAGTCGGCCGCTAGTTGCCAAAGCTGTTTGTGGGAAGGCGAAGGCGTCCAAATACCTCCTCATTCAATGTCCAGCATTCGCCAGACTTAGGCTAAAGAACCTCGGTAAGCATATCTTCGGTGAACCCAGCAAAGTGACTGAAAGCGACATTAGCCGACTTAAGAACTTTATTATAGAGTCCAAGCGCTTTGTCGCATCATAAGGGAATCGTTAGAAGATTTCCGGGTGTTACAATGGACAGTCGAATCTGTCTAAATGAGATTATCTACATCTGCGGAGATCTACCCCTTAACCTAACCTAACCTTAGGGGCTGGTATATCAACATAATAAAAAAGAATTTGACAATTGGACTCTCCAAAATCGAAAATTTTTAAAATTCCCGTTACTTTTTGAACACATGCATTACCAACAACAAAGAAGTAGTGTGTAGACGGAGTTGATTGGAATAAAAATATGGGTGTACCAACAAAAATTAAGGCTGAATTTGACAGCTGCCAAAATATTAATATTTTTACATAAACAAAAAATATTAAAAAATAATAATAATTTTAAATAAAAAAATCATATTTAATTTTAAGCAAATTACAATAAGCATTTAAAGCTGTTATTACAACTTTTTTTTATTTAAATTATGTAAGCTATCCCACTCGTCGTGCAACACTTTAACATTTCAGCGGTTTGCGGTGTCGTTTAATGCTTTTTTGTTGCACAAGTCAGCGCTGACGAAATGTGGCTGTGAGTCAACCTAAAAACAATAGCAACAACAGTGATGATTAATATTTACGATAATGTACGCGATGTCGGTGAAGTTCTGACTTCCTAATATTCATTGCCCTTGAAGCCTTTTCACACATACTGCTAGGTCTTTTTACAGTACAACCGTGAGAGGCATAGCAACTATGATAACAACGCGAAAAAACACAGAAACAAAGCTTTCATTATATGAACTATTAACCTTTGGAACTGCTTAGAGACACAGCTGTCACTGCCTAGATGCTATGAATAATATGCTTTATAATTTCAAATGCTTAGAACAGCAATAGCAATATAAAAAATTTAAAGGAGTTTTCAAAAGGGACGCTACAAAGGTGGAAAGATAGGGACAGCAAACAACGTCATATTTTTTCCCGCTCTTTTGACATTTCTCTTCAATAAGGTATTCCCATTTCAAGATATACAACCCAACAACGAGTCGAAATTATTAAAGTTTACTACCGAAACTTCGAGACCGTGGAACTTAAAGAACGCTACTCCAATTTATAGCCGTCATAATCATCCTGCCTGACCGCCCAATGATAACCGAATATTGTTGGCTCGAATTGGATGATATGAACTTGGACCACAAACCTCACAGCGAATGTCACAAACGTTTTATTGAAATTTGGGTATCATCGTCAGGACTTTTGACAGCGTTTCCGTGGTGGTCATGTAAATGAAATCGAGTTGCATAAAATGGCATCGAATATACTTTCACAGGAATAAAGAAATTCATTGATATCCCAAACCGTTTTGTAGGGCTCTTTGAAAAACTCTTTATAAGCCATATGGGGCGATCAAAGCTTTAAAGATCGACGCCCAAAAGCTTTCAATAAAGCTTTTAAAAGTAATAAAATATTCTGCTCACATATAAACATACATTTTTTTTACTTTAATAACTTCAGCTACCGTTAATTGTTGCATGCCACAACTTTCATGCTGGCCTGCCACGCCCACTTTGCAAGTAAACATTTTCATTTGCAAACTTTGGCAAGCGAATGCATTTAATGAATTAAATTAATATTGAGGATTTCAAGAGAATTTCGCTTTTAATTGAGTGCTAGCGGTAATTATACGAGTAATGCGCCACAACTCGGAGAAAAGTTGAAGTTATTGCACAAACGACAGCGACGGCAATAAAATAATGCCCACTGATTGAAGATTTAAGGCGCTGCAATTTAAATAATTACGCAGTTGGCTGCTATATATTTATAAAAAGCGCATATATATACAGTATTATGGATGTATATATGTGTGTGTGGTAAAAGCTTCCAAGCCACACATTTTCATGTATATACATATGTATGTTCCTGTATGTTTGTGTTGAAAATTAATTACAAAACAGGAAATTCCTATGAAGGATGTGGAAATGAGTACAAGAAACGACAGCAATAGTAGCAAATAATGACCGTAATAATTGCAACCCTTCAACATACAAGATACATGCATACATAGACACACTAACAATACATAACGGGTGATTTTTTTGAGGTTAGGATTTTCATGCATTAGTATTTGACAGATCACGTGGGATTTCAGACATGGTGTCAAAGAGAAAGATGCTCAGTATGCTTTGACATTTCATCATGAATAGACTTACTAACGAGCAACGCTTGCAAATCATTGAATTTTATTACCAAAATCAGCAATAGTAGCAAATAATGACCGTAATAATTGCAACCCTTCAACATACAAGATACATGCATACATAGACACACTAACAATACATAACGGGTGATTTTTTTGAGGTTAGGATTTTCATGCATTAGTATTTGACAGATCACGTGGGATTTCAGACATGGTGTCAAAGAGAAAGATGCTCAGTATGCTTTGACATTTCATCATGAATAGACTTACTAACGAGCAACGCTTGCAAATCATTGAATTTTATTACCAAAATCAGTGTTCGGTTCGAAATGTGTTTCGCGCTTTACGTCCGATTTATGGTCTACATAATCGACCAAGTGAGCAAACAATTAATGCGATTGTGACCAAGTTTCGCACTCAGTTTACTTTATTGGACATTAAACCAACCACACGAATGCGTACAGTGCGTACAGAAGAGAATATTGCGTCTGTTTCTGAGAGTGTGGCTGAAGACCGTGAAATGTCGATTCGTCGCCGTTCGCAGCAATTGGGTTTGTGTTATTCGACCACATGGAAGATTTTACGCAAAGATCTTGGTGTAAAACCGTATAAAATACAGCTCGTGCAAGAACTGAAGCCGAACGATCTGCCACAACGTCGAATTTTCAGTGAATGGGCCCTAGAAAAGTTGGCAGAAAATCCGCTTTTTTATCGACAAATTTTGTTCAGCGATGAGGCTCATTTCTGGTTGAATGGCTACGTAAATAAGCAAAATTGCCGCATTTGGGGTGAAGAGCAACCAGAAGCCGTTCAAGAACTGCCCATGCATCCCGAAAAATGCACTGTTTGGTGTGGTTTGTACGCTGGTGGAATCATTGGACCGTATTTTTTCAAAGATGCTGTTGGACGAAACGTTACGGTGAATGGCGATCGCTATCGTTCGATGCTAACAAACTTTTTGTTGCCAAAAATGGAAGAACTGAACTTGGTTGACATGTGGTTTCAACAAGATGGCGCTACATGCCACACAGCTCGCGATTCTATGGCCATTTTGAGGGAAAACTTCGGAGAACAATTCATCTCAAGAAATGGACCCGTAAGTTGGCCACCAAGATCATGCGATTTAACGCCTTTAGACTATTTTTTGTGGGGCTACGTCAAGTCTAAAGTCTACAGAAATAAGCCAGCAACTATTCCAGCTTTGGAAGACAACATTTCCGAAGAAATTCGGGCTATTCCGGCCGAAATGCTCGAAAAAGTTGCCCAAAATTGGACTTTCCGAATGGACCACCTAAGACGCAGCCGCGGTCAACATTTAAATGAAATTATCTTCTTTTTTTAAAAAAGTTATCAAGCTCTTAAAAAATCACCCTTTATATATATATTTACGTATGTATGTGCATAACTCTCGCTGAAATGGCGCTTGTAAATGTAGTAAATAACAAGAAAAAACGTTAACTTCGGCTGTACCGAAGCTAATATACCCTTCACAGGTGCATTTCTTTTAGTAACTATTTGTTTAAGCAAATCTAAAGACGTAAGAAAAGGTAAGTAAAAAAAATAGAAAACATTTTCCTAATTCTTTTTGGCCGGGTTGTTTGCTAGAAACATTAAGGTTATATAGTTAACCGATCTGAACAATTTCTTCGGATATTATATTATTACCTTAAGCAGTAATACCATGTCAAATGCGGAAGTTTTCCATAAAAGCCATTGATTCCGATCGTTCGGTTTGTATGGCAGCTATATGCTATAAGGAACCGATCTGAACAATTTTTTCGGAGATTAAATTATTTCTATGAGCAATAACTCACACTAAATTTCGTGAAGATATCTAGTAAAATGCGGAAGTTTTCCATAAAAGCCCTTGATTCCGATCATTCAGTTTGTATGGCAGCTATATGCTATAGTGAACCTATCTGAACAATTTTTTTGGAGATTAAATTATTTCTATGAGCAATAACTCACACTAAATTTCGTGAAGATATCTAGTAAAATGCGGATGTTTTCCATACAAGCCCTTGATTCCGATCGTTCAGTTTGTATGGCAACTATATGATATAGTGGTCCGATATCGGCAGTTCCGACAAATGAGCAGCTTCTTGAAGAGAAAATAACATCTGCAAAATTTCAAAACGATATCTTAAAAACTGAAGGACTAGTTCGTATATATACAGACATGACGGACAGTTCAACATACTGATCATTTATATATATACTTTATAGGGCCTCCGACGTTTCCTTCTGGGTGTTACAAATTTCGTGACAAACTTAATATACCCTGTTCAGGGTATAAAAAGGTCGTGAGTGCAAAATGGCAACGGTATGAGGTCGAATATAAAGAATATTAATTTTTATGCGTGTTTGCTAACATAATACATACATACAAATGCATACATGTGTGTTTGTATGTATGTATGTGTGATGCCTTCTGTGTGGAGATGCCTTTCTGCTGCCATTTCCCGTGTACATCCGGTTCCGGTCATTAAAATAAGGTAAAATGCAGACTGTGAATATAAATAAACACATTGCAGGAAGGCAAACACACACACACATACACAAATGAGTATGTGTTTGAAAACAAATATGTGTTTAAGCATACGAAAGGCTGGTAGGCTTAAATTAGTGTATCGTCTGTGCGTCTCCTCATGTGCGTGGTGATAAAAATAAAAGTACCGTATAAAATAAAAATGTATGAAAATTTGTCAATAAAATTGCAGGAATTCCAACAATGCTGTACACTGCTGAATTGCTGCTAAAGCTCATTTAATCCCACTGTAATATATATATCTGAGTATTAACATGCATGAAAACCTCTTTTTAATGGACTGGGCTGCAATTGACCCATTACTACCATTTCTACCGCCTAGTATCACTAGAAATGTAAACACGTTATTTCAAAAATTCATTAAATTTCCAACGCTATCTTAGATATTTGTTTATTTAACTTTTAAACAACAACAATAAACTTTGGCATTTTAATGCAATGTCACAGCTGCCAATTAACTTGGCGATCATAAAAATTTGCACAAAAATCCGTACAAATTGTCATTTTACAATGCAATATACACATGAAAATGACGGCGTGAGTGTCGATGCTAGAAATACTCGTGAAATGTTTGTTTACATATATACAGATATGTACTTTCATTTTATTGAAGTTAGTAAGTGGAAAATTGATGCGCTGCATGGTTGTTGTTTTCATGCATAAAATTCTCAAGTACTCATACTTTCATTCGAGCTGAAATGTTATTGCAATTTAGAATTTTTGACTGAATAATGCTATGCAAGAAAACAAATTTAATGCTTTACTCCAGTAAAACATATATTTTATATATGTAGACTATACATTTTGAAGGAAAATCATTGCTCATAAGCACTCAGTTATATAGATAATACTAAATTCTTCCAATTCCAATATAAACAAGGTGTGTTCAAAAAATAACGGGAATTTTCGATTTTCGAAAAATATTTATTCATTCGTCTAAATTAATGTTATTGCCTATAAAATACTTCCCATTCGTTATTATGCATTTATGCGCTTTTTCCAATTGTCGAAACACTTCTAAAACTCAATTTTGGTCTAACCCCAGAGATTTATCGCATACTTGTCAAACGACACCCCTTTTAAAGTTCTCTTTATTTATGGAACTAGGAAAAAGTCACACGGAACCATGTCTGGAGGTTATGACATCGTCACAGTTTGTTTTTTTGCCCAAGAACTCACGAACAAGCGACGAAGTGTGAGCCACGTATTTAAAAATTTTAGAAAATTAACTGCATTTTTTATTAATATTTTTTTCATAAAATTTCTAAAATTTTCTTAATATTTCCAAATTTTTTTTTTGCTCTTTACTATAGCATTTAATTTATTTAATCTAAAAATTATATTTTTCAGTACTACAATCACCTTCCATCACATTCGTAAACAAATCTGCGGTTACCATAAACGGAGTGCATTTGAGCATAAATTCTCATAAAACTTCGACAATTAACTCAAACCAACTGCTAACCAGTATTTTTCCCAATACTTTTATGAAAAGATACGTAATTTTTCTTTAACTACACGCAGAGTTGCTCGTGTATGCTTTATAATGAAATATTATAGCATACTAATCAGGGAAAATACTAGTTTTCTACTAGAAATTCCTGATTGAGATCGAACCAGTCAAAAAAAGTGTAGTTTTCGAACTGAAAATTAACTAGTCCGAAAAATACCAGACCTGGTCCAATTTATTAACGAGATTTTTATTTTGACTTTCATATCGATTTTTATGTGATTTTATCATATAATGAAGTAATCAAAAAAAAATATAGTTTTTGGTTATAATTATTACTTCTATTGAACTGCAAGAAATATAGAGATATAACTCCTGAAACATATTCGACGATTTTGATATTTGTTCATAATTTTGTTACTACAGTTAAACTTCCATAACTCGAACTTCTATTACTCGTAGTTCTACATAACTCGAGCTCTTGAATCCGCAATATAAGTGAAATTTCATATAAATTACTTTCCATAACTCGGAAGTATCTCTAGCTCGAAGATTTTTCGTGGATTAATGTGATACGAGTAAGAAAAGTTCAACTGTATTTTGAACTAAAATGATACTGATATCTTACTCATCAAAAATCTGACAACCTATATCGCTTAAGGGATCAAAAAATACCTATTTCTAGTACTAGTCATTTTACTAGTACCATTTTGGAATACAAACTAGTTGCAAAGTAGTTTCCAACTGCTTGTTTTTACTGCCGGGTAACTACAAATAAAACTTTATATCTAAATTTGTGCGCCTGGTATGTGTATATGTGTTGTGTGCAAAACCGTGCAACAAAAGTCATTTTACCCCAACCAGCGAAGTGTAAAAATTTTCCATACAACTGCCTCGACAATAAAGTTGTGAAACAATTTTGTACAACATTTGCTTACAGCTCTGCCATCTCGGAAAACTCAGTACATCCTGTAACACACATAGCTGTATGTATAATTGTATGTATGTATGGTATGTACATGTACAGGTAAATCCATTTTCAACTTGAGAGCGTGTAAGTGTAATCGAAAGAAGACTTGTGCAAGAACACACATAAAAAGGATTAATTGCGCACAATTAAAGGTAATATATTGCTAAGAAAGTGGAGGATCAAACATTATAACAAAAGAAAGGCATATAATTTTCAGATACCATATACATTCATAAAACAGTTCTCAACACAACTTTTACGGCATAAATATATATTCACCACATATATGTATGTTTAAAGAAGTATATATGAGTATAGAAGTGTGTGTGCCTATGCAAATATATACCGTGGCAGTTAAGAATGATATTTTATGTGTAGCTTGAGTCATCAAACATTAATTTAGACAATGAAAATTTCTGCCACCAAGAAATGTATGAATTTGAATATTTGCACGTTTATAAAGCATTGAAATACAGTGAAACTTCTCTAACTCGAATCACCATAATCCGCAAAAAAACTTCGAGTTAGAGAGACTTCCGAGTTACAGAAGGTAATTTGTATGACTTCTATTGCCAATTCAATAGTTCGAATTATGGAGAACTTCGAGTTAGAGCAGTTCGAGTTATGGAAGTTCAACTGTATTACGAAAATATCAAATGAGACATAACCTCACTAACTCATTTATATATTGTACGTTTATTCGCGACGGATTTGTTAGCAACAGTAATAAATTACTGAACCTTATACATCTAGAAACACTAGAAAACTTATAAACTTTGTAACTCCACGAAATATCTAAGTTGAAATGTCTCTGGGAATACTTGAATCCTACTATAGACGTGTTACCTAGTTTAAACCCATTTTTAGGACATCAATCGTGAAGGTTTCAGCGTCTACTTCGACTTAGAATTGGTTAAGTTGTAATTTAGTCGAGCAAAATTGTGCATATTTTCTGTTAAAACTAAAATCGATCTATAAATATGGTACCTGACAAAAACCCATTTTTGGGGCCACAATCGTGAAGGTTTCAGCATCAACTTCGACTTAGAATTGGTTAAGTTGTATTTTAGTCGAGCAAAATTGTTCATATTTTCTGTTAAAACTAAAATCGAACTATAAATGTGGTACCTGACAAAAACCCATTTTTGGGGCATAAATCGTGAAGGTTTCAGCGCCTAAATTTATTTAGATTTGGTTAAATTGCAATTTAGTCGAGCAATATTTGTCATATTTTCTGTTAAAACTAAAATCGAACTATAAATGTGATACCTGATATAAGCCCATTTTTAGGGCATCAATTTTGACAGTATCAGCGTCTAATTTTACTTAGAATTGGTTAAGTTGCAATTTAGTCGAGCAAAATTGTTCATATTTTCTGTTAAAACTAAAATCGATCTATAAATGTGGTACCTGACAAAAACCCATTTTTAGGGCAACAATCATGAAGGTTTCAGCGCCTAAATTTATTTAAATTTAGTTAAATTGCAATTTAGTCGAGCAATATTTGTCATATTTTCTGTTAAAATTCGATCTATAAATATGGTACCTGACAAAAACCCATTTTTGGGGCCACAATCGTGAAGGTTTCAGCATCAACTTCGACTTAGAATTGGTTAAGTTGTACTTTGGTCGAGCAAAATTGTTTATATTTTCTGTTAAAACTAAAATCGAACTATAAATGTGATACCTGATATAAGCCCATTTTTAGGGCATCAATTTTGACAGTATCAGCGTCTAATTTTACTTAGAATTGGTTAAGTTGCAATTTAGTCGAGCAAAATTGTTCATATTTTCTGTTAAAACTAAAATCGATCTATAAATGTGGTACCTGACAAAAACCCATTTTTGGGGCCACAGTCGTGAAGGTTTCAGCGTCTAAATTTACTTAGATTTGGTTAAATTGCAATTTAGTCGAGCTAAATTGTTCATATTATCTGTGGGTAGTCTTCAATTGACGTATATATACAAACTTTTTGAGGTTATGTGAAGTTAGTTGAGGTTAGGTTAGGTTAGAGTGTAAGTATTTGAGCTTATACAGCTCTATTATATACAAAAAGCTTGTATCGAAGGCAATAACTTATATTTGGTTAATATTAAAAAGTCAAAATTTATATTTTTTCGGAAATTCACAAAAATTATATAAAAATATAATAAATAAAAAATAAATATAAACTTTCATTACGAAGCAAAGTTTCGCAATTCATTAAGCAAATTATATAACTTCGCTCAACTGCGCACATTCTACACCAAAGTTTCGCACAGTTTTACGGAATTTTAAGGCTTTTTAAAGCTATTTGAGGTTATGAACGGCTTCCGTGAGTTCAATAGAGTAAAATTTATATTTTCAAAGCACACATAAATAGCAAGCAGAATAAGCTGTTGTTGTTGTTGTTGCACATATAAATTTGATGTCGATTATACGCTTGCTTATTATGTTGCAAGACAGTTTTGCAAACAACAACCGCAGCTGCTGCCAAATTTTACATACAAATATGAACTCAGATAGCTAAGCAGACAGGCATATGTGAAGAATATTTGTATGTGAAAGTATCAAGCGCTATAAGCTTTTACAGTTACACCTAAATATATATCATATAAAGCCATATATACGGTACGCACCTTTTTATCCTTGAATATCACCTTGTGATGCGTTTGAATGATGCATGAAGGGTAACAGCAGTCGTCGCAGGAACTGAAATATAAAAAATCCATATATAGATTATATTAGCTTGTTTAAAAGCTTAAAGATAAGAGAGATTTAAGAGAGTAAGTTCAAAATTAAATTAAAAAATCGGCTTTGATTCAACAAAAGCAATCAAAACCACCAGTAAATACACCTCCAAAGGGTTAGTCCCCAACTAGTCCACTAAAGTGCTCATCAGCTCCACTTTCTACCTGGCATTAGCGCGTCTATGGAGTCTGTGTTATCATAAATTTTTATTGCCAACCACCAAAAATGAGAAAATCAATTTTGCACGCGCCGCACAATAGAGCGCGCACACTAACTATTATTGTTGGTTTTGCCACACCTAGCGCTCTTTAAAGCGCCTTGTTGCAAATTGTATACAACAACAACACACATATGAGGCATATGTACGCGGATGTATGTAAGTAGGTATGTATTTAGGTAACCGAAAGCCTTCAAGTAACACAAAACTTTAGTGCTTGCGGTTTGGGTTATGCATTTTAGGTGCCACAAATTTACGAGGCAACAATATATTGTATTTACAGACATACAAATATACATGTCTACATGCATATGTATGTGAAGCTTTGCAAATATATAGATGTATATTTTTATGATTCTATATGCGTATACATACATATAATATTAGGCATACAACAACAACATCGAAAGGTTTACAAATTCACACACACACCGAAGCCACCATTGCGGTTGCATATAAAGTTTACCAATTTCTGGCAGATTTCATGCTTTCTTACTTACTTCCCCGTACACGTATATGTATCACTAGCCCCAACTGTCCGTCTGTTCGACCATTTGTCTGACTGTCTGCCTGCCAGCTTCAATGTTGTTGGCAATACTTTTTTTTCGTTTTTTCGATATGCCAAAAGCAGTGCTCACAAACAGCCAGCAAGCCAAGTAGCTGATTTGCATGGTGACGCTGCCACCGCATATATGCATATACATATGTATATAACTACAACAATTACATGCATTTATTTTCATAAATACAGACACACACATATGCATAATCGGTCAAATTTGTGAGCTTCATATTTTAGCGTTTTTCGCTTCGCTGCTTTTGACATAGTCATACAATATCATATATACTATATATATACATATGTACATAGATGAATATGTGGATATCTACGTAAGTACATATATACATAACTATGTTAACATATGTTAGCTTAAATATTAAAGTTTTTGTGCTCAAAATTTCAAATTTTACAAATTATATTATGCAAAGTCGTTCTGTTAGAACTAATTGCTTCCATGCTCATAAAAATGTATTATTTATGACTACAGAGGCTATTTGAAGAATTAAAAAAGAATATTTAAGAAATAAATTTTAATAAAAATCACTTTTTTTTATTAAAAAATCTTAAATTTTTTAAATATTTTTATTGAATCAGCCCCTAATCCAACTCATAAAATGTAAGGAAAGCGAAAAATAAATCAAAAAATTAAATTTAATATCTTAAATATATCTATATCTATATCTATATCTATATCTATATCTATATCTATATCTATATCTACATCTACATCTATATCTATATCTATATCTATATCTATATCTATATCTATATCTATATCTATATCTATATCTATATCTATATCTATATCTATATCTATATCTATATCTATATCTATATCTACATCTATATCTATATCTACATCTACATCTATATCTATATCTATATCTATATCTATATCTATATCTATATCTATATCTACATCTACATCTATATCTATATCTACATCTACATCTACATCTATATCTATATCTATATCTATATCTATATCTATATCTATATCTATATCTATATCTATATCTATATCTATATCTATATCTATATCTACATCTACATCTATATCTATATCTATATCTATATCTATATCTATATCTATATCTATATCTATATCTACATCTACATCTATATCTATATCTATATCTACATCTATATCTATATCTATATCTATATCTATATCTATAATCTATATCTATATCTATATCTATATCTATATCTATATCTATATCTATATCTATATCTATATCTATATCTATATCTATATCTATATCTATATCTATATCTATATCTATATCTATATCTATATCTATATCTATATCTATATCTATATCTATATCTATATCTATATCTATATCTATATCTATATCTACATCTATATCTATATCTATATCTATATCTATAATCTATATCTATATCTATATCTATATCTATATCTATATCTATATCTATATCTACATCTATACCTATATCCGAATACTACGGTGTTGTTGTTGTAGACACATCCTTCCAACAATTTTGAGGATAGCTGTTGAGTTGACAGTCCTTGGGTACATAAAAATTCCGAATCTGTACCGGTTACATAGACCCGACTACCATCGTTTAGCGCATATATTTTTATGTTTACAGACAACTCATGGCTCCTTTCTAGAATAAATTTGAATTTCGAAAAAAAGTTACTGTGACTAAAGGACTTTGATTCGAATTTGATTGAGATTTAAGTCTCAGTAGCTTCGAACTACTTTGCAATCCGTGTAATATGAGTAACTTTGAAGTAATACTGAACCTTGTGCATCTAGAAACAATAGACTAATTACAAAATTTTGTAACTCCACTAAATATCTATGTTGAAATGTCTCTGAGTACACTAGAATCGAACTATAAATGTGGTATCTCGAATAAACACCTTTTTAAGGCATCTATTGTAACGGTTTCAACGCCTAATTCCACTTAGAATTTTTTAAGCTGCAATTTAGTCGAGCAAAATTGTTCATAATATCTGTGGGTAGTCTCCAATTAGCGGATAAATACAAACTTTTTAAGGTTAGGTGAAGTTCGGTTAGTTTAGAGTGGAACTATTAAAGCTTATTAAACTTTATTATATACAAAAAAACTCAAAAATGTATCGAAGGCAATAACTAAAATTTATTTAAAAAAAATCTCGAAATTTATACATTTCGGAATTTTACTAAAAACTACTTTGCAATCCGACTTGTGTGTGAGTGCCCAGTTACCGCGGAATCGCTGGAAACTGCAGAGCGGACCAGCTTGAAAGAGAGGGTACTCTAGCAGCGTTGATGCCGGCGAAAGGGTAATCCGTGTTCAAATTGCGCTAGAGCGTTGGACGCACTGACTTCGAGTGGGGTCGCGAAACGCTGAACGCCAGCACCAGTTCAGTAGCGAGGTCTATCTGCTCCGTGGCCAGAAAATGCTCCTTCCAACTGATGTCGCTTAGATATTCTTACTGGTCATTGTCCAATAGACACTCATGCGGTGGAATTAGGGAAATAAGTTTGCCAAAGTTGCTTAGAGAAGGCGAAGTCTAATCATCTAAGCACTTTCTCCTTCAATGGGCAGCATTCGCCAGACTAAAGGTAGAACCCCACGGTAGGCACAGCTTCAGCGAACCCAGCGAAGTGACTGGAATCGACTTAAAAACTTAATAACAGAGTCTAAGCGCTTAGTCGAATCATAAGGGTTTTGGCGTTCCGTCAGGAGTATTTTGGTGTCACAAAGGACAGACGATGCTATCTAAATAAGATTCTCTATAGATGCGGAGATCTATCCCTTTACCTAACCTAACCTAAGTCACAATTTGTCTGAAAAATAAGTTTCTATTATCATAGATAGAAATCTGTGCTTCGTCAGGCTGTCTTCAACGCATTGCTTCACCTTATTGCCACTGCAAGGTCAATATTAAATCCTCATTAAGTTTGTTCGTTCAGAATTAGTTCATGGTGAACCAAAGAAGGAATAGAGGATCTAAGCAACAAGAGCTGTGTCTTTCGAAGACTTTGGCGTCTCTTTTTTAAGGAGAAACATCACTGTTGAAACCACAAAAATACACCAGAGACCCAATGAATAGAATTTAGTTTTATTTGTTGCTTGAAAACTAAAGTAAATAGCACTCCGGGGCAATGAAATAACGAATCATCATAAACTCCTAATAGATTAGCCTTCTTAAATTACAAATTAAATGTCTTTACATAGTTATCATGAAATGATTAACTAAATTGCAGTTTGCCAGGGTGTTACTGACAGGTATTTGAGAACGCAGCCACCCGCTGCGGAATCAACCAGTTAAATATCAATTTTATTGTTGTTGCAATGCTATCACCGTAACTAAGCACCAGAACGCTTAAGCCCGTAATTACTGACTTCATGTTCATAATGTTGTTGCCAATAATTTTATTTGTGTTTTTATTAACAATTATTGCCGACTTGATGACGGAAATCCAAATGGACAGCACAGCGTGAAACAACAATTATGCGATTACAATTTCAATGCATATAAATATTTCAAATCACCCCAATGTCTTGACCACATACTGTGGTGTAGTCGATTGTAAAGTTATGGAGAGCACATGGAAATCACTCGGGAAATAGAGTAATGCAGTGGAAGGGGAGACTATAGTGAATGTATGACTGCATGTGTTTCCTTAATGAATTTGCTGCAAAAATGAACTTCTGGCGTGCACATAAAACTGAGTAATTATCGTAAAAGGCGACAAACATAATTGAAAAACATTTAAAAAACTATTAGAACTAACAGGTCATGCATGTGAGTGGCACAGATACCAACAAAATTGTGATTACAGGTGAATACTCAACTATTCATGCTTAACATAGAGACTGAAACTGAAAATAAAATCTTGAAATAGTTGGAGATAACCTAAAAATCTATGCGAGGTGGGCATATAAATGACATCTTCTCGATGGAAATGGTGATTTTTGGATTTTTTGTAATTTTTTTATATAAACCTCTGCTCGGTACACCCTATATTTGTAATTGAAATAATTATTTAAAACATTTTGTTGTTATTGTAGCATTAAAAATAAACAAACACTTAACATAAAGCACTTATGTCTCGCCAAATAAAACCAGACTTCAGTATAATTAAACAAAATTATGTGTCACTAACGGCACAAAGCGTCTAAGAAACCTGTCTTGAAGTCAACTGAAAGAGAAAAAAAGCACAACAAAAGCTGCGGAAACAAATAAATAAACAATCAAGCAGGTGGACAGAGGCGAAAAATATACAATAAATAGACGAAATTGTTAAGCAGAAAGAGAGGACCAAACAAAAGCTCCAGCTATTGATAAATGGTTGGTCAAAGTCGTGGAATTAGCATTTAGAGACAACAGCAGGCTGGTAAATGTGTTGCACGCGAAACAGATTAGTCACAACAACAACAATACAAGAGTCAAGAAATCAAGAAAACACTGGGGCAAGACACTGCAACATACGAGTATGTCTTCAAGCGTGTGTGGGTAAGCTTTAGGTAAGACACTGCAGACCACAAAAAATGTTAATCATAAAGCTATTGCCAAAGTACAAATCTGTGTCGGAAAGCACAGTAAATATGCATAAAACAAGAAAAAAAGTTAACTTCGGCTGTACCGAAGCTAATATACCCTTCACAGGTGCATTTCTTTTAGTAACTACATATGTGTTTAAGCAAATCTAAAGACGTAAGAAAAAGTAAGTAAGAAAAAGAAAACATTTTACTAACCGATCTGAACAATTTTTTCGGAGATTAAATTATTTCCAAGAGCAATAACTCACACCAAATTTCGTGAAGATACCACGTCAAATACGAACATTTTCCATACAAGCCATTGATTCCGATCGTTCGGTTTGTATGGCAGCTATATGCTACAGTGAACCGATCTGAACAATTTTTTCGGAGATTAAATTATTTCTATGAGCAATAACTCACACCAAATTTCGTGAAGATATGTTGTAAAATGCGGAAGTTTTCCATACAAGCCATTGATTCCGATCGTTCAGTTTGTATGGCAGCTATATGATATAGTGGTCCGATATCGGTAGTTCCGACAAATGAGCAGCTTCTTGAAGAGAAAATAACATCTTGAAAATTTCAAAACGATATCTTAAAAACTGAAGGACTAGTTCGTATATATACAGACAGACAGACAGACGGACATGGCTAAATCGACTCAGTTCAACATACTGATCATTTATATATATACTTTATAGGGCCTCCGACGCTTCCTTCTGGGTGTTACAAACTTCGTGACAAACCCTGTTCAGGGTATAAAAAGACGAAGAAATCTTGAAAGTCATAAAAGCCAGCAGCACAACAAACAAAAAAACTCGTCAAACTAGTTGATGCGTGTTGCGATTGAGCTGCGGTTGCGCTGCACAAGTCACTGATTGGAGACTTAAGTATATGTAAATTTGTATATATATATGTATGTGCATGCAACATGGAGCTTCTTAAGATTATAGCAGAGGAAGCAATACAGTCTTTTTTTAGGTTAAAAAAATTTGATGTAACCTACAAACACAGCACCCACGCAACTCCACAGTCTAACTGTAGTATAAAAGCTACTTTAAAGCTTTCATGAAGCCCTACTATTTAGAGTGAAAGTCAGCATTTCACTGCTGATTTAATTACGAATTTGCATTAAATCATTTAATTCAGTTTGTTTATTTCACCAAAAAGTTGAGAGTCATAAATCAAAATGTACCTAAATCATCACTTAATAAAAGCAACCGACAGTTTGCTTCCAGAAAACATTGCAATTCAAACACACACAAATAACAACAAAATTAAATAAAATTTCAATTTTTAATTAACACAATACTCTTAATCCACACACCCGTGGCACCACAAATTAAATTATGGCCTCTCACAAGCAATCGCTGATATTTGTTTATAAAACAATAGACGGCGATAACAATCAGTTAAATTATTTGCACACTTCAAATTTGCACTAAAGCAAACATTTGCATAAATATTTTTTGGATACTCAACAACAACAACAACAACAGCATAAGCCCACACATATGGCTGGCGACCTTGAACTTCGATTTATACCCATATATATATGTATATGGTATATAAATAGCACCGGTGTGATCTTAGCAAGCTCCAGCTGTCTAAATTCATGAATAGTTGAGTGAGAACGCATTTTTGGTTTATCTAAAATTGGCACTAATTAGTGAAATTCGCTCAGGGATTCCAGCATGTGGCGTCTGTTGCCAAAATAAATGCCACGTTGAAAGGTTCGTTCAACTTGTGTATAATTTAGGTGAAAAATGCTCAGAAATGCTTCTAGGTGTTTCGGAGATTGAAACATACCATATGCAGGTACAGACCTACATGCGAGTATATACAGACATATTTCCGTAGACTGCTGCAAACGCTATTTACAATTAAACAGCCACCCTATTTGCGAAGCAAAACAGAAAAAAACAAAAATCATTATAAATTTTGCACGTATGCAATTTAGAAACAAGTGTTGGAGAATACTTGCATTGGTAGCACCCAGCAGGAAAATTAATACATTGAAGTATTTATAGAGTTTGTATGGAACCAGTTCAATTAGATTAGATTACGATTTGAGAAACGAATATACCATCCGTCATACCAACCACTCCGCGTTAAGAAACCTTAATAGTGTTCCAGGGCTCATGGTCGCGATACTATCTCTTTAGGTATACAGAGTCCCCATTACCCTTTTCATCGCGATTGCCGGAGAGTCAAGGAGTAAGTGCTCAGGTGTCTCCGCTACTAGATCACAGAATCGGCACTGGTCCGACGAGTAGATGGCACCTTAGTCTGTAGTGTCACTAGTTGACTCAGTTTGTTGCTTGTGAGTGCTATTAATTGTTTTCTGGTTATATCCCCCGAGAAACAGTTTGGACCGGTGAAGTTCCTGCAAATGCAGCCAGCAGCGATTCCTACTTTCTCAGAACCAACCCAATATGGTGGTAGTAAGTACTAAGTTCAAAAGATTATAATTCAAAGACTTAACCGTCGTACTTAAAATGAAAAATAGACTTATAAATATCATCTATAGGTTCTGATTTCAAAACCCCGATTGAGACAAAGTTAGATATCTGCTAACCCTAAAGCGCGCAGTCCAAGAAAATTATTATTCTTTCGAACACGTCTGTATATTTCTTTCTGCTGTCCACTACTTCTTTTTTTACCATAGGTATACCAAAATCTTAATGGATATATACCATATTGAGCCGTGATTGCTCAAAGCATGTTTTATTGGAACCTCTGCATTATATTCTACTTTATTTAGGAACACTTCTGAATTGCTATTACTGGAATCCATTACTTTTATATTTCTCTTTCTCTACTGGGTACTTCAAGTGCATTCCATGCTATACTTTAAAATCACAATATTAACTTCTATATATCTAGGTATGTATCTATATTTGTATATATGTATGTTTATCTCTAATATCAAATATTTCATTAAGTGAAAATTCCAAGGGCTTCTTTCATTTATTAAAAATAGCAAATATTTAATCAATTGTTGCATTCCATTTCCACTTACAATGTTTGCTAAAGTATAAATTACAACAACAACAATAAAATATAAAATAAAGATATGAGTGTGAATGCATATACACAGCCCTTTTACTCTAGTATTTTCTGTATCTGAAGTTGACTAATGCAATCAAGTCTTCCACAAACTATTAAAAGTGATATCAAGAAATTCACTTAGAATAAATCTTAAAAGTGTGATGAAATTGTATTACTAAGCATTAGTAATAAATTGTCATACCATAAATTTATTCACCGCAAATTGAAAGTAGATAGAATGTTGATCTGAAAATATATTTTTTACAACTGTGATTTCTAAAAATCACTAATAATTTAAGAACCTTCTTCGTCATTGAAATGAAATAAATGGAATGGACCAAGGCACTCCTGCTGGTAGAAGTTGAAGAAGAGGGTCCACTTCGTTGGAAAGACCAGGTGGAGAAGGACCTGGCTTCACTTGGTATCACCAATAGGCGCCAAATAGCAAGAAGGAAGAGCGAGTGCTGCGCTGTTGTAAACTCGACTATGACCGGTGTCTATGTCAGTTAAGAAGAAGATACTCTAAATATGAGAATATTATATCATCGCATATATCAAATAATTATCAACAAAAAGTAACTCGGCTGTGTATTTCACCAAACTATTTTTTTCGAGAGATTGAGTCCTAAATAAAAAATGCGAATACTCCTTTTTCGAAGTTAGCATAGAATATCAAAATATTTGAATTCGCTGTTCGAAAAAAGGCTTACTGAAAATTTATTAATAATTAATTACAGTATGTATACAAAAAAAAAAACAAAAATATGCATATAAACTACCTTTCCCTGTTATTAAAATGATGGAAATGTTGCATTTTCGAAAAAAATAAAAGCTTCATATTTCGAAAAATATTAGTCTAATTTTTGAAATATTTCTAAAATAATAAATCAAACTAAATATAACCACTTCAGAGAAAAAATCATAATCACTTTATTTGAAAAATAATAAAGAACTCTTAATAACTCATAATCACTTCAGAGAGCTTTAAAAATGTATCTATCTTCAATATCAGAGAACTGACAAGAAAATTAAATATAAAGGTTTTTTGAAAATATCACAACTAATCACTTCAAACAAATTGCAAACCTTTCCGAATCCCACAAAACCACACACTATCATAAACAAATTTCAAAATAATTGCTACCAAATAAAATTATCAACCATTCACTTAATTCAGCACCCTTCCCTCCCCTCAGCATAAATAAAATCCACAAAATTCTCCGTTTTAAGTTTACTTTTATTTTTTTTTTCTGCTTTTATTTTTGATTTTACAATTTTTTTGTGCTTTTTTCTAAGTTTTATATAAAAAATGAACACAAAATATATCACAGCTACTTATCACAATTTATCATGAATCCAAATGATCAGAGCAAAACCAAAAATTAGCCGCTTAATATACCAGAGTAGAATATATTACAGCGAGAAATTTTCAGTTTCTTTCCAACTTTTAGTTTCACGATAAACACGCGTAAAATATCACAGTCAACCAGATGCTTACAAGCTAGCATTTCAAAATAACTTAAACACCAATTAAAAGCATTTGGGTGCTATTGTGTATTTGAGTGGTCAAAGGTTGCAAGCAAACGCTTTATTCAAAAATATCACTGCCGTGTCCGCGTTACTGCCAGCGAGTTGGGATTGCAGCCGGTTGTGTCAGCTATTTCGGGCGACCTGCGGGGAAAGATTGTGAAAAATAAAATTATGACACAGCTGAGTTATGACTGAATGCAGTGTGACGAAAAGGAATATAATAGAAATTTAGCGAATGTGTTGCTTGTGTTTGATTTATTATTATTATTTATATTCGAGGCATTAGATGACGTGTTATTAGAAGAATATTATTTGTATATTTTTATTTAATTTATATTTTTTATTTATTATTTAATATATATTTTTTTTAAATTTTTATTATTTAATGTTATCGCATATTAAATCAAAATGATTAATTTTTAAGCGATTTAATATTGCAGCACACATAAATTGCAAAAAAAAAATATAATAGAACTTAACATGAGCATGAAAACAAATAAATTTTAATAAATCAAAAAAAGAATTTACAGTTGAACTTCCATAATTCGAAATTCTATAACTTGACGTTCTCCATAACTCGAACTCGAACTTAGGAATAGAAGTCAAATTTCATACAAATTAACTTCCATAACTCGAATTCTCTTTAACTTTAAATCGAATTTTTTTTGTGTATTCTGTTGATACGAGTTGGGGAAGTTCAACTGTATTAGCACAAATTTACTTTAAACTTTCTAGTTATACTTTCGATATCAAAAATTATAATTTAAAGAACTGATACCAAATTTAACAATTTATTTCTTTTATAAAAATAAAAAAAAATGATTGGTAAACATTAAAATCATTTTTATTTTCTTTTTTGAATTCTACTATTCTTCAAAAATTTATATTTTATTATTTATTATTTTATTTATTTATAAAAGTATCAATCTAAATTACATACTTTTGAAACCAACTTTCAATTTAACTTTATTTTAATTTATTTATTTTAATTATTATTATTTTCCTTGGTTTTTTTTCAAAAATTATTATTTATAAAAATCGCAATAAAAATATTAATTATTATGTACTTTTCACCATTTAGTTACTTTTTTATATTTTATAAATTCAAAATTATTTTATATTTAAGATTTATTATAAAAGTATCAATTTGAATTTATTACTTTAGAAACCAGATTTCATATAACTTTATACTTATTTACTTTTTTAACTTATTTACTTTGTTACATTTTATTGCTTTATTTTGTTTTCTCTTAGATCCATTTATTTTTTATTTGATTTTATATTTTATTTAATTTTTTCTAACAAAAAATGTTTAATTTAATTTTTTTTTTATATTTTATAAATTCAAAATTGTTATTTATTTAATATTTTTATAGAACCTTCAATCAAAATTTCTTACTTAAAAAACAAAACCTGCATTTAACTTTATTTTTATTTATTTACTATGTTTCATTTCAATATTTTATTTTGTTTTATCCCATATTATTTTATTTCTTATATCATTTTATGCTTTTTCTTATTTTTTTCTATCAAAACATTTTAATTTTTTTTTATCCTGTAAATATTTTTAAATAGTTTAATTTCATTTATTTTATTTTTTATTTATTTCTGTAAATTATTATTATTCGTTCTATTTCATTTCTTAATAATTTTTTTTTTTTTACTTTTTCTATCAACACATTTTGAAATAATTTTTAAAAATTATTTAAATTCATTTCCTCAAATTAATATTTTCATATTTCAATTTAATATTTCATATTTATCGTATTAATATTATATTATAATATTTCTTTTATTTTGTTGTATAATTTGTAATTTTTTCTTCAATAAATTTATTACAAATTTTATAGAATTTATTTTAATTTTCCAATTTTATTTGTTTTTTTTTTTTTTTAATCTATTTTATCAATTTTGATTTTTATCCACAATAAATTTATTATAAATTTAATATAAATCATTTTTATTTTTAATAAATTTATATATTTAATAATTTCCTTTCAATTCCCTCATGTTTTTGCAATTTTCACAAATTTCCATTACAATCATTTCGCACACACTCAGAAATAATAAATAATAGTTAATTGTGTAGCTTACCGTCTGTGTAACTTGGCCGTTGCCTAACTGTGCACATTGACCAGCTCCGTTACTGTGCAGCTTTGCAATTTTTTCCATAAGCTCAGCGCAGCTCTTCCGCTCACAGCACTAACGACGGACACAACTTGTGCTTAGCGACATAAATCATAAATCATTGAAAATTTTTAGGAAAATCTCAACCAACCGTATAAGTTGGTAATTCAAAAAATAAAATATCACAGCTATTTCGTAGCGATTTGCACGAAAAAAATTTCGATCGACTTATTTATGTTTATGACATACAATCATTTTCGACATGTTTTTTGTATTTTTGTTAATTCGTTTTCGTTCGCTGTAGTACTCTAAAATAGAATTTACGCAATTTTCCCTCTAGCTGTTCTATACGAAAAATTTACGTAAATTTCCTCCAACCGAATTGCTCATGACTGAACAATCCAGTGGCTATTCACTTTTTCCCTATTTTCGTTGTACACTGTTACGGTGCTTTATATCGACTAAACCCAAAAGTGTACAAAATTTCCACAGCTACTCATAAATATTGTATTTTTATAGTGGAGGTTCCTATTCGCACACTTTTCTACAGCTATAGCATTAAAAATATCCACATTTTATTTGCTTTTTGAACCGAAACTCACTCATGCTCAGTCACAAGACTATGACTTGCACTCAGCACACACTCAATGTAGAAAATACTCATAATTAGTGTGGCAGTTGAAGCCGAAGGTGTGTGTAGTATAGTATTTAGTGCAAGTAGTCATTTTTGAAATCTATGTATGTGCTTTCGTTCTTCGAGCAAATGTTGGCAATGAGCAAAGAGTACGCTCTTCTTTATTTTATTGGCACCCGATTTTGGCTGTGCACTCTGCAAGCGTTTTTCTCACTCAACCAAACTCAAAGTGCGTAGTGTTTATGGAACGAGTTTCGGTGCAGTCTTCGCACATATTTACTACATTATATACACACACCTTTTATATACAAAAGTAAGTATATAAAGCAGAAATTGACTGTTCAGAACCGGCCTGCGACTGCGGTACGAACAGCTGTTTGTGCACTGAGCGACCAGCAGTAACAGGCCCCTTTTCTGCATACACAAAATTGAAGAGAATATAGAGCGCAAATTGCAGACTGGCAAAACAGGTATAGAAGTGTATATACATATATATAATATATGTATTAAACTAGCAGGACAGTTATATATCTACCATGTACTTTTTCACTTCTCCACACAGCCTTTATTTTAACATATAAAAGTTATTACTTGCAAGTAGAAAGCAACAAAAAAAAACTTAAATTCCTACATTACATTTTATCAGCTAATTATGACTACGACGTACTACTATTAAGCGAGCACCGCGTCTTTTGTTTATACGCCTTAACCCGTTCGAACACATGCGAGATAATGTGCAACTTCGCGTCTTCCTGTTCATCTTCCGGCAATTCGGCCAGCTTAATACCGATCATGCGATAGAAAGCTTCGTTTTTATCATCCGACGCATTTGTCGACCGCTGCTTGAGCAAGAATTCCACACGCTTCGTAAAAGTTGCGAATTTTTCTTGCAAATCGCCAAATTGCGTTGGCACATCCGGTACTTGTAACTTCGGTGGCACGAAAGATTCGGCGGTGGTGACTTCAAACGGTACTTCGCCATCATCATTACAATCCATATCTGGCATGGACATGAGCGATTCCTCAGCCTCTTCGCTGGACTCATATTTGGGTAGTTTCGCGTCGTAGGTGTCTTCATAGGAAATGTTTTGTATGAAATCGTGTTCGTCAGCTTCATTAGTGTTGGCATCGTTCTTCTTCAACTTGTAACTGGAAAATGTAGCATGAATATTAGATATTGCACTTAGTGAGATATATTTTTTTAGTGTCTCACATTCTAGGTTTAATATGTGGTTTTAGAAACTTTAAGTATGCGTGTAGTGTCCAGTTCTTATCATAACCCGTCAGTGGTTTATTCGCGCCTATTTTGGCAATCAATTTCACATAACGATCCCTTATCGCACGCCAGCGGGCGGCACATTCTTCGGCTGTGCATAATATTATAATTATTATATATTCTGAATATATATGTAATTTCAAAAATTTGTTTTATTTACCCGTTGTTTCGAAAATAGCGGCGACCTGATCCCAACCTTTCTTGCGTAACGACGTATTTCGATAGCCAGTTAAGTCCTTCACATAGAAATATGGACGAATTTTCACCTCTTGTATCAATTTGAAATCGTCTATAACCTGCAATTCATGATCATTATGTATAAAATCATCATTTTACTATATAAACAATGACTTCCACTCACCATTTTGGAAAACTCTCTCCACTTTTACACACTTATAGAACAAGGGGCACACGTTTTGTCGTAGCAACGCTTCAGAAACAACTAGATTGTTTCCGTTTTCATGCGTTTCACTTACGAAAGCGCACGTTTCAGTAGCACACGAACGGAGAGCGTACAAAATAATCGCAACAACCAGCGTAGCAGCGTCGCATTGAAACGCGCTCAGCTGCTTGTAACGTTTGCATAAGGAACGCTCTCTCTCTCTCCCTCTCTGCGTGCGTCATACGCTCTCAGTAATGGCGCGCTCTTTGTCACGTTGACATAAAATGGTATACGTATGAGTGTTTCTTTCTTCGATAATATTGTAATTTATAAAGTAATCATTCAAGTAATTGTTTGTAGCAGTAAAAGTAATCAAGTCACTTATCTCAAAATCGCGTTTGAATTCAAAATTAGTGCACTAATTCAAGGGCATATACATAAATATGTTTATCAATTTCATTACTACCCAGCTGATACTCTCTCTTTTACTTCTGACGCAATCTTTAACCCTTGTGTGGGCACGCTCTTAATTTTTTCTTGCGGAAAGCTGCGAACGAACGTGTGAAACAAGCTTTTTTAACGAATGATGCTTGAATGAAATGCCTTAAGTCTCGGTTTTGATTAAAAAAGAAGGGAGAATAGCATGGTTTTTTGGTAGATGAAGAAAGGAACTCAATTTGATTAGATTTTCAGGAGTTAAATTTTAGAAAATTTATTTTTTGATTCAAAAAAATGTTTGTCCACATTAAACAGGTTTTTGAAGTAGAGTTGTAATTTCAATTTTTATACTCTCGCAACAAATTTGCTACGAGAGTATTATAGTTTTGTCCACATAACGGTTGGTTGTAAGTCCTAAAACTAAATGAGTTATATATAGGGTTATATATATCAAAATGATCAGGGTGACGAGAAAAGTTCAAATCCGGATGTCTGTCTGTCCGTCTGTCCGTCCGTGCAAGCTGTAACTTGAGTAAAAATTGAGATATCTTAATGAAACTTGGAACACGTATTCCTTGGCACCATAAGAAGGTTAAGTTCGAAGCGGAATCGGACCACTGCCACACCCACAAAATGGCGAAAACCGAAAACACATAAAGAGCTATAACTAAGCCATAAATAAAGTTCTGAAAATAAAATTTGGAACATATGATCATGCATTAGTAAGGGGCACATTTGGATGTAATTTTTTTTGGAAAAGTGGGCGTGACCCCGCCCCCAAATAGGTTTTTTTTGTATATATCTTGCAAACCAATAAACCTATATAAACCAAACTTTCTGAATTCGTTTCGTTTAGCCGTTTCCTTATACAGTGCAAAAATGAAAGAAATCGGATAATAACCACGCCCACCTCCCATACAAAGGTTAGGTTGAAAATGACTAAAAGTGCGTTAACTCACTAACGAGAAGCGTCAGAAACAACACATTTGACATAAAAAATGGCAGAAGGAAGCTGCACTGAGATTTTTTTACAAAATGTAAAATGGGCGTGGCATCGCCCACTTATGGGTCAAAAACCATATCTCAAGAACTACTCGACAGATGTCAATGAAATTCGGTATATAATATTTTCTTGACACCCTGATGACACTGGTGGAATATGGGCGAAATCGGTTCACAACTACACCTACTTCCCATATAACTCAATTTAGAATTTTATCTGATTTCTTCACTTTATAAGATATACATAAGGAACTAATGAAGATAGCGAAATAATACTTTACAAAAATACCGTATTTGAGCTGTGACATCACTTGTGGAAAAATTGTCAAAATCGGACCATAACTTTTCAAGGCCCCTGATATCAAACATGAAGAACTCAGTGCCTAAGGGTAATTTTTCACCGAAAATAGAGGTAAGTCTCTAAATAAATTGCGAGAGTATAAAATGTTCGGTTGCACGCGAACTTAGCCTTTCCTTACTTGTTTTTATATATTCTCCAATTGTATAGTACTCGCATATTGCCATTGTCTTCACAAAATTGTCTCGTGTAAGCGATGAGTAAAAGAGCAGAGCGCCAATACTCGCCGAGTACACTGCTGCGCGAGTACGAGTTTCGCAACGACAATTATACCCCTTGCATATCCGCATCGTCGGTAGAACTTCGTTATACTCATTTATTAATCGTCAGCGCAACAAAGTACGAGTACGATGCCGGAGAGTGCTCACGCGCTAAATTTTATGTGTTCAATAGTTCAGTGAGTAAGTGATGGTTACTTGGGCATATTGTGTGTAAGGAATTTCACGCGGTGTTCTTTCTAATTTACTCAGACTTGCATTGCAATGCAAATGCAAGTTTTACAAAAGATTAAGAGTGGCGTTTACCAAGCCATTGATATAGCGGGTAAAAGCGATATCTGGGGTTACTTTAGGAAAATCGTTGACACCAGCACACAGGAAAGCGTACCGTATGTGATCTGTAGTAATTGTGATAAAATATTTAAATTTGGCAAAGGTGCTAGCTCCTCAAATCTAAAGAAACATGTCTGCTATAAACGGCAAATATCTGAAAAAAGCGCTAGCAGCACAACAATTCCGAAGAAACGTAAACGCTATAAACGGCGTTTATCCGCAGAAAACGATGCAGAGCCGATGATGAAGCTGTCGCTTGTTAGCGTCAGCGAACAAATGCACGAAGACGTTTTAGAGCACTGTGTGCGTTACATTTGCCGAGATCTGCAATCACCGGCTGCCGTGAATGGTAGCGGCTTCAAAGAGTTGGCGCGTTGCTTGGTCGAAGTTGGTGTCAAACTCGGCACTGTCAACTTTACAATTGAGCATATACTACCACAAGCCGACACAATCGCTAGCCGATTACAGAGTTTACATGTGAGTGAGCGTGAAACGTTTGTGGACAGTTTGCGGCCAATTATCGAAAGAGGTTTGTAGATTATAGATTACAGTTAATATTGTGTTAAAGACAGTTGAACTGTGACTGAAACTTTAACCGTAATTTCAAATATTTTTTAAGGTATGTGTGCCGGTACTCTGAACATATGGACGAATCACAAACAGCAAAGAAGTTTTGCTATTTTAACAGTACATTACATCGATGCGGAGTGGCAACTTCAGCGGTAAGTACTGATTTCCAACTGTTATATTCTTTCAAATATAATATAATTATTTAAATTTTCAGTCAAATTTTATGCACCACAGAAGTGGAATACTGCGAAGAGAGCGCGGCTGTAATGCAGCGTACCGCAGAGCATATTATTGCTGCCATAGAAGCAAAATTTGACGAACTTAACTTGGAAAGAGATTTGCTAGAGAAAATTAGCTTTGCGACGGATCAGGGTTCGAACATGACTAGAGCTTTACTAAATCGTAAAACAAACTGTAATACACAACTGTTAAACACTATACTGCAGCATGCCTTCGACAAAGAAACACTACAGATTTATGCGCCGCACGTTTTGGATTTGTTAAGGAAGTGTCAAAACCTTTCAGGAATCTTTACTGTAGAAGAATGCACTACGGACTGGCGCGAAATGTTCGACACGTTGCACCGCATGTGCGAGAGTTTTAGCGCGATTAAAGATAATCTGGAAGAAACGGGCGTAACACAAGATTTGAACAGTATAGAAAGAAACTTACTCGAGCGTATAATTAACTTTTTGGAACCATTTAAGACCCTAACAACACTGCTAGAAGTGGAGAAAGTCCCCACTATACAGCTGGTGCTATTACATATGCACGTGCTCAAAGAAAAATTAATGAAATTGCGCAATGAAGAGAGTAATCATGAAATGCGCTACATAATCGCCAACTGTTTGGAAAACATATTCGATGCAGAATATATGCCACATACGATACACAAGATTGCCGCCTTCTTATGGCCGAAATATAAGCAAATGCGTTATCTAAACGAAACGCAGCGTGCGGAAGTTTATGAATTGATTAACAGAGCGCTCAACGAAATGACAGAGAACACGCAGACAGCGCCTTCCATTGATACACCCGCTATAGGTGGTAAGATGCGGTCATCGTTGGATGATGACATACTCTCGAAATATGAAGATGTGCACTTTACGGCGCACAATCAGCCACAAAGCCAGTTAACTGCACAGATTGAAATGTATCAAAATGCTTGTTATACGGAAAGTAATGTACTGCATTGGTGGAAGTGTCATGGCGATGAGTTTCCATTGCTGGCGAAGTTGGCACGAACATATCTATGCATACCAGCCACGAGCACGGCAAGCGAGCGTTGCTTTAGTACGGCTAATCGTCTCTTAGAAGAGCAAAGCTCTAGCTTGGTGGTGGGAAATCTGGATGCAATATTATTTTTACATTCGAAACTAAATTAAATTTATTTTTATACCCTGAACAGGGTATATTAAGTGTGACACGAAGTTTGTAACACCCAGGAGGAAGTGTCGGAGGCCCTATAAAGTGCATATATAAATGAACAGTATGTTGAACTGAGTCGATTTAGCCATGTCCGTCTGTCTGTCTGTATATATGTATACGAACTAGTACTTCAGTTTTTAAGATATCGTTTTGAAATTTTGCAGATGTTATTTTCTCTTCAAGAAGCTGCTCATTTATCGGAACTGCCGATATCGGACCACTATATCATATAGCTGCCATACAAACTGAACGATGGGAATGAAGCGCTTGTATGGAAAACTTCCGCATTTTACTACATTTCTTCACGAAATTTGGTGTGAGTTATTGTTCATAGAAATAAGTTAATCTCCGAAAAAATTGTTCAGATAGGTTCACTTTAGCATATAGCTGCCATACAAACTGAACGATCGGAATCAAGGGCTTGTATGGAAAACTTCCGCATTTTACTACATATCTTCACGAAATTGGGTGTGAGTTATTGTTCATAGAAATAATTTAATCTCCGAAAAAATTGTTCAGATAGGTTCACTATAGCATATAGCTGCCATACAAACTGAACGATCGGAATCAAGGGCTTGTATGGAAAACTTCCGCATTTTGCTACATATCTTCACGAAATTTTTCTTACTTACTTTATCTTACGTCTTTAGATTTGCTTAAACACATAGTTACTAAAAGAAATGCATCTGTGAAGGGTATATTAGCTTCGGTACAGCCGAAGTTGACGTTTTTTCTTGTTTTGTATTAATTTTGTATGCTGAAAGCATAGATTTTTGAAATAAACTGATGCCATTCGGTAAACTCTAAAGGAGTAACATAGATACTCATTCCGAACACTAACGACCTTTTATGATCAACTTTTAATAACATATGTATGTACGAGGTGTGTTCAAAAAATAACGGGAATTTTTATTTTTTTTAGAAGCGGCTGTAGGGACTTGTACATCAACATAATGAAAAAATCTACAATCTCTCGAAATTTCAAAATTCCCGTTATTTTTTGAACACCTGTCATATGTGGTTTTTTGATGGCTGGTTCAGTAGGTAGTGAATTTTAGATGTTCACCGATTCGAAACACACATTTTTTAACTTTTAAAATCTCTTGAAAACCTGGAATAACCTAACTGTTACTTTCGGATTAGAAGAAATTTTTGCTTGAATTTGATGATTTTTAAGTGGTCCGTTAAAAAATATTAATTGAAATATTCTACAACAAAATCTATAACTTCATCATATATACTTTTGAAAGCCGCACTTACCTTATTTATGGTTTTTGAAATCTCTGATGATCCAAAACTTGTTTGACTGACTTTAAAATATATTCAGTTTCCAAAACCAAAGTTGCATGATGAGTTTTTAGAAAATAGTTGGGTGAAAAGTGAAAATCAAACCCATATCGTTGCAATATTTGATTTTTCAGCTTAAATTTGAGGTTATGTTAATGAACGTTGGGTGTTTCGGCAGTATGCAGTGCAAAATTTATGCTCTCCGAGTTCAATATTGCTTGCAAATTGTTAACACTCCCACCAGTTGGCACAGTAATTTCGTGTTTTTCGTTGCTGTTGTGATGTAACTGTGCGATAAGCTGATTGCAGACGATTTATCAATACAAGTGCACCGCGAGGAGTTCGTAAAGTTTTTGGGCATTCTTACACACGAACAAATGAAATGACAGAAAATAATGAGAAATATTAAACAAAAATTCCAGACATACATAACTACATACATGACTACAACAACAACTACATACAGATGTGGGTACAAGTGTCGAGCTTTACATTTATTGCATGTTGTACATTTTTCATGCCACACACAAACATATATACAGCTAAAGGTTACTACATATGAGTTTTTGTGTATGCCACCTACATAACACACATATTCACAGGTACTTTTGATTGCTCGACGGCACTGTAATTGCTGTGAGATGCGTGCAACAAAGGTCATGAATAAATTGCCATTTCGAAATGAGATTTGTTTCCTTGATTTTACGTCAGCATTCGTAATATTTCGCTGTTGCTTTGCCTTGCCGCACCCTCCTTACCCCTCTAGCACTAGCTAGCAGCGCGTTGCATGTTTCGCTGTGTCGCTATGTGGCAAGTTTGGAGCGCCTCCTTTTCCGAATTGCTATTCTTGTGCAACTGCAAAGAGGCGGGCGCATAAGCCAGCAATCTGTGTGCAACTATAATTTACTTCGATTTTTTTTTCTTATATTTTTTTTCTTCTGTTAAGGCTTCGTGAATGTGTATATCGCAGCTTGTGTTTAACGTTTTTATCCCCAAACTTGTAACGAGTAGTCTTTGTCATTGTGTCATACTGTCGGTGTGTGGCTGATGAAATACCATTTCATATTTTCAACGAACATTTAGTCGCCTAATGACGAATCGCATGCAATTGTGAGCCTAATGGGCTTAGAGTGAACTTATTTCACACTACGCTAATCAGAGGTGGCATTTTATGGGCATCAAATACACACACACATACACACATGTATACAAATATAAATGCATACATATGTACATACATACATCAAATGTTAAAATGAGAAAAATATGAATTTTTTTTTTAAATTATCAAGTTTGATTTGTAATGAAAAATTCAAAAAATAATAATTTTTCACAAAAAAAACAATTTTTTTCAAAAAAAAAAATTTCCAAAAAAAAAATTAAAAAAAAATTAAATAATTATTTTAAAAAAAAAAAAAATTAATTAAAAAAAATTAAAAAAAAAAATTTAAAAAAAATTCCAAAAAAAATTATTTTTCAAAAAAAAAAATTATTTTAAAAAAATAAATTAAATAATGGGTTTAAATAATAATTTTATAATTTTTTTAACATACAATATAAAAACATGAATATCTAGTTCACAATAAAAAACAATATTTGATTATTTTTTAATAATTTATTTTTCACAATAATGTTTGCTTGATATCGATATCGTTGTTTGTTGTTTATTTTATTTTTTTCTTTCCAAAATGATATTTCATATTATGTTCAGTTACTTGGCTTTTCAAAATGTATGCTTTTTCAAATGTTCGATTTTTAAATGTTTCATATGTTCGTAGGCAAGTTTTCTCCATTTGGCCGTTTCCAAGTCATATGTTTTGATTAGTTAATGCTTTAATTTGTTTATGTAAATATTTAAAATTTTTGTTTTTAACTAGTTCGCTACAGAATGTGTGATGTTTTATAAAAATTTTTGCATTACCAATTATTGCAAGAAAAAATTTGTTTCGATTTTTGATTCGCTTCGAAATTAATTAATTTTACTTTATTAAAGACTCGAATTTTTGTATATTGAAAGACTTATTTTTTTTTAATATTATCATCAAGATTTGTGTTTTCGAAATTTCTAAAATATAAACTTAAGTATTTTAATAAAAAAAAAAAATTAAGAATTGAAATCGAAAAATATTTTTTCGAAATTGTTTTCGAAATTTCTAAAATATAAACACAAGTATTGTAACACAAAAAAAAATTAGGAATTGAAATCGAAAATAGTTTAAAATTTGTTTTCGAAAATTTTTAGAAATAGTTTTCGAAATTTCTAAAATATAAACACAAGTATTTTGATTCAAAAAAATCAAGAAAAATCGAAAAATGGTTCAAAAAATTTTTCGAAATTGTTTTCGAAATTTCTAAAATATAAACATAAGTATGTATTTTAATACTAAAAAAATCAAGAATTGAAATAGAGAAATAGTTTGGAATTGTTTTTCGAAATTTCTAAAATATAAACACAAGTATTTTAATACAAAAAAATCAAGAATATTAATTGAAAAATAGTTTAAAAAATTTTTCGAAATTCCTAAAATATAAACATAAGTATGTATTTTAATACAAGAAAAATCAAGAATTGAAATCGAAAATAGTTTAAAATTTATTTTCGAAAATTTTTCGAAATGGTTTTCGAAATTTTTAATATATAAACACAAGTATTTTGATTCAAAAATTCAAGGAGAATCGAAAAATGGTTTAAAAAACTTTTCGAAATTCCTAAAATATAAACATATTTCATTATTAAAAAAATATTTTTTTTTATTATATTATTTAAGTTATGTAAACTAAATCAAATTAGAAGTCATTTTAAAGCAAAAATCAGCTTTTTGGCATCACGTTCCAGAGAATATCAGGCAAAAAACTGTTTTCAACTTAAAAAACGAGTTCATCAGGCAGATTCTGTACTTCCAATCCGATATTTGGTGAACCGAATTTCAATTTCCACATTTTTTTTTAATTTTCAATTTCACTCGGCGTGCAAAACCTGCCTGTAGAATATCCAAAGCGAATCAAACAAAAAACATTTTTTCCTAATTCATTAATTTGATGTTTTTTTTATTTCCATTACTTTCAATTTAAAATGATATTTTTACTTTACCTACGCATGCTAATATGTATGTATATTATGTGATTATAAAATTCTAACAACAAAACTTGATTCAGCTTTTTTTTTCATTTATTTCACTTTTGCAATTAAATTTCACAAATATTTTGTAGTTCATTTGGCATTTGACAATTCATGTACATTTGATTTCAAGGTATTTTATATATAACGGCTTATGATATACTGTTATGCAGCTTTCCAAAGTCAAACATTTATGAGTAGTTGGCATTCCAAAGCAGAATGCTAGCAAAATATATGAGTTTTCTTAAAACATGCAAAGTGTTTTTTGTTTTTTTCTTTAATATTTATTTGTTTATATACTGTTTGACGAGTTCATTGGTTACTGGTTGGTTATTTAGTCGTTGTCGTTGTGTAAAAGAACTTAAAAAATATGCAATTCAAAAAGTGTACGCTTAAAAACATGTAAAACTAGACTTTTTGCTGACTTCAACTGTGACTTGCACGGCAATTTTTTGGATGTGTTTATTGTTGTTGTTGTTGGTATATTATTATTTATATTGTTGGTATACCGTTATTACATAATAATAAACTCAAACTTTTTAAATAACAACGCGTTGAGTTTGTGGCGGCATTAGGGCGGTCCAAGCAAATGCAGTCTGCAGCAAGAGATCAACCAACGATGGTTTCGGCAAAATTGTAGACTGTATTTTGTATGCGCTGCGCGACAGCAAAGGACGAGTAGTATATTGCATGTGGCAGAAGTCGATTGTATGCTTGCCCCACAAAACAACGCCTTACCAACAACGGTAAATTCCAAAGTTGTAATAGTTTTTTTTCTTGAATTCGTAGTTTTAAATTTAAAGCTGCTTACATGGACTTAAATATATTTATACTGTTGTTGTAAAAATATGTATTTATTTTTAATAAATTCAAGTTTAAAATGACTGATTTTGTAAAAAATTCCTAATCATGTACAGAGCATATGCGGGAGGAACGTTTCTGGGGTTGTTAAGAATTATAAAAACAAAAAATATTTAAAAAAAATTTAAAAATTTATCTAAAAAATATTTAAAAATATCAAAAAAAATTACAAATTATTAAAAAAAAAAATTTTTTTTTATATTAAAATATTTAAAAAATTATTAAAAAAATAAAAAAAAATTTAAATTATAAAAAAAAAATATTTTAAAAATTATAAAAAAAATTATTGAAAAAAAATTAAAAAATAAATATTGAAAAAATTATAAAAACAAATATTATTATAAAAAAAATATTAAAAAAAGAAATAAAAAGATATTTAAAAAATTATAAAACAAAAAATATTTGAAAAATTATAAAAAAATATTTAAAAAAATTATAAAATAATAAAAAATATATTTAAAATTATAAAACAAATATAAAAAAAATATTTAAAAATATATAAAAAAATTTAAAAAATTAAAAAAATATAAAAAACCAAAAATATTTAAAAAATTAAAAATATATAAAAAACCAAAAATATTTAAAAAATTAAAAAAAAAATATTTTAAAAATTATAAAAAAAAATATTTAAAGAGTATAAAAAAAGATTTTAAGAAACATTTAAAAATGTAAGCGTATATATAAAATTAAATTAAAAAATACAAAAAACATGCAAATAAAAAAATAATAAATAAAAAAATAAAAATTCAAAACAGAATTGAAAAAAAGTATATTTTAGAAACTTTGAAAAATGTAAAAATAAAAATAAATAAATAAAATCCAAAAAAATACAAATAAAAAAATTAAAATATTTTGAAAAGTAAAAAAATAAAAAACGATAGAAAAAATATAATAAAATAATTAAGAATTAAAAAAAGAATTTAAAAAACTGTAAGGTATAAAAAAATAAAAAATTTTAAGAATATTAAAAAAAATAAAATTTTAAGAATATTAAAAAAAATAAAAAGTTAAATGTAATATATCTAAAAAATAAAACAAACAGCCAAATTGCAAACTTTTTGCTACCATTCTTTAAACCAAAAATATGAAAATATGATTCTGCGAATTACGAATTAATAATTTTAATTTTAATAATTTTTAGGTTAGGTTTTAAGTTTTTAGAATTTTCTAAATAATTGTTTTTAAAATATATTCTTTAAAGCTTTTTAGTCTTAAAACCTTTTCTTTCTAATATTTATAATATTTTTTGATAAATTTAACTATCATAAGCAATCCCCGAAATTTATTAAGACAAAACAGCTTCAATTCCGTTTTCTATGAGGTTGTAACTCTAAATTTATAATCCTAAACCAACAAATTTTGTATTTATGAATTTTGTACAACCCCCACCATCACTCCCGCAAACACGCTGCACACTTGCCTTGGAAAAAGTGACTACATTCCATTTGTTTGCGCTACATGTACACATCTATAATATTTATTTATTTATTCATTCATTCATATATATTTATGTATATATATATACATTTATAGTTTTTTAAATACTAAAGCAACGACTTATCAAAATTATTACAGCGCCTATACAGTAATGTAAAAAATACATAGTAGGTTTATAAATTGCTTTAAGCGCATATGCGCACATTTGCGCATGCGCATGCATCATTACATCAAGTCAATATATGTTTATATTTATATTTATCAAACAAAAACACGACTGCACATAGTTTGTGTGTTTTTCGTATAATATTAGTTTACAGTTAAAAGCAGCGTCGTAACTTAATGCAAAATCAATATTTTGATCCGAGTATTTTCAATAGTGTTCTGTGTTTCATTCATTTTCATGTTTCTTATGTACGCTTTGCTAGTTTTCAGTATACAAAAACAAAAATTGCAGTTTACATCGATATACTGCAATGAAATCTATATATATAAATATATAATTTTTATTTTTTTAAATTAATTAGTTTTAAATTTGCTTTTTGTGTGTTTATATTACTATCACGCATACACACACAACATCTGTTGGTGTATGCCATTCACAAAATAGTTGCATATAATATATGTATAAGTATGTATGTATACAAGTTATTATTAAATATATAATTAAATCATTTTCATTTTTATGCCGTCAATACAGTATTTTTTTAACTAACCATAAACGCAGAAGGCGCACATACATATATTATAGAATATATATTTATGCCAGCCAAACTTCACTTCACTTCAATTCACAGCAACAACTAGTTATCGCATTCAATTCGCATAATTATATAGTTTATAGTACTATTAGCAATAGTTGTTCTCGTTTTGTTTAACAATAATTAATAATAGTTTTTAGTTTTTTTTATAAATTGTAATTATATAATTTCTTTTTAATAGTAGTTCCTATGTATCACTTTTCAAAAGCTTTCTAAACGCATTTGTTCGTCGCTCATAAAATTAGCTGCTCTTCACTGATGAACGCTGGTCCGCTGGTCCCTAACTCCGCTCCTCTCCTCTACTCTCCACTGCGCTTTAGACGCATTCTTCCTCACCATACTCGGTCCATTGTTCGTCCAGCGATAGTTGTTGTTTGAATGGCGGTGGCGTACGTGTTGCACTGTTTGGAATAAAATCAGTTGCCAATATCAGTGATATGTGTAGCTTCATTCTTATTTATTAGTTTTTGGCCAAACAAATGCGCTCGAAAAAATGCAAATCAAATGCAGTTAAAATGCAATTTAACATAAAAAAATATATAATGCAATTTTTGTTTTGTTAATTATATGTGTTTATGTGATGAGTTAGTTTAACAGAAAAAATAATTTTGTAAAAAATTTGTGAGGTTATGTATGTCAATTTTAATTTTTTTCGTATACCCAATGTTTGAAGGCTTAATAATAAATAACTGACACCGTGTTAAAAAATTAATATTAACATAAAGAGCGTGAGAAATCCACAAAAATATAGAAAAAAAATTAAATAAAAAAATAATAAAAAAAATATACAAAAATAAAATATAAAAATAAAAAAATAAAATAAAATATAAAAAAATAAAAATATAAAAATATAAAAAAATAAAAAAAATTAATTAAAAAAAATAAATAAAAAATAAATAAATAAAAAAAATGTGAATATAAAAAAAGAAATATTCAAAAAAAAATATAAATATAAATATAAAAAAAATATATAAAAAACTAAAAATATAAAAATAAAATATAAAAAAATAAAAATATGAAAAAATTAAAAAAAAATATATATAACTAAAATTAAACTATATAAAATAACAATATAAAACATATAAATATTAAAAGAAAAATAAAATATAAAAATAAAAATATAACAACATAAAAATAAATAAAAATATAAAAAAATATCAATATAAAAAAATTATAATAAAAAAATAAAAAATAATAATATATAAAAAATAAAAAAAAAAATAAAAATACAAAAAATAAAAATATTGAAAAATAAAATATATAAAAAATAATAACATAAAAAAAATATTAAAAAAGTAAAATTATAAATATAAAAATATAATAGTATAAATAAAATAAATAAAAATATAAATATAAAATAGAAATATAAAAAATAAAAAATAAAAATATAACAACATAAAAATAAATAAAAATATAAAAAAATATCAATATAAAAAAATTATAATAAAAAAATAAAAATAATAATATATTAAAAATAAAAATATTGAAAAATAAAATATATAAAAAATAATAACATAAAAAAAATATTAAAAAAGTAAAATTATAAATATAAAAATATAATAGTATAAATAAAATAAATAAAAATATAAATATAAAATAGAAATATAAAAAATAAAAAATAAAAATATAACAACATAAAAATAAATAAAAATATAAAAAAATATCAATATAAAAAAATTATAATAAAAAAATAAAAATAATAATATATTAAAAATAAAAATATTGAAAAATAAAATATATAAAAAATAATAACATAAAAAAAATATTAAAAAAATAAAATTATAAATATAAAAATATAATAGTATAAATAAAATAAATAAAAATATAAATATAAAATAGAAATATAAAAAATAAAAAATAAAAATATAACAACATAAAAATATAAAAATATATCAATATAAAAATTTTATAATAAAAAAATAAAAATAATAATATATTAAAAATAAAAATACAAAAAATAAAAATATAAAAAAATATTAAAAAAATAAATTTATAAATATAAAAATATAATAATATAAATAAAATAAATAAAAATATAAATGTAAAAAACAAAAAAAAATTAAAAAATATAAAAATAAAAATACATAAAAACTAAAAATATAAATACAAAAACCACTTCTTTAATAAAAAAATAATAAATAAAAATATAAAAATATAAATATAAAAAATAAAAATATAACATAAAAATAAATAAAAATATCAATATAAAAAAAAATTAAAATTAAATATTAAAAAATAATAATATATAAAAAATAAAAATATAAAAAATAAAAATATAAAATTAATTTTTTCGTACATAAATATGTTATTCACAATTTCTTTTCATTCAAAAATTATAATTTTCAATACAAAAAGTGTTAAAATTATATATACATAAACCAAACAAGCTTCTAGCGCCTAAATGTATGCACTGGGTATAAAAATGTGCGTTTGTATTTAATTTCAATTTCATAATTAAATTTTATAAAATAGTGTTTTATATGCATTACATAAATGAGGCAAAACAAAGCATGCAAATTAATGAAAATGAATGAAAACAGAACAAATAAATGTGTTTCGTTAGTCATTTTCGAATTCCAAGAGCACATACTATGTATGAAGATGCGTATGCTGGAGACAATTTCGTATTAGCTGTCCATTAGTACATGGTTTGTGTGACAAAAGCGCGTATACTTTTTGAAAATTTTTATATTTCTACGAAATTTTCATAAACAATTATGCTAAATTTTAACAAATCGAAAATTTCATAAAAAAATTTTGTTAAAATTTTTACGAATTATTAGTAAAATTACAAAAATATTTTGAAACAACAGAGTACTAACTACAGCAAAAAAGTACGAAGTGAACGAATTCAGCGCCTTTTTACAACAAATCTATGCATGTAGATATGTATGTATGTATGTGTGTGTGAGTATGCAATTCAGATGCTTACTGTCATTCTTACAACGAAATGCGAAATTACGAGCTTCATGTTAATGTAATGCAACGACAATAACAATGCAGCAACGACAATGCAGAACAACAGCAAATCGTAAACGCTGCGAAATGAGGCGAACGATGCT